>NC_091336.1:19342305-19402305 GCF_038502225.1 Cherax quadricarinatus
GTTTCCTGACATGGGTCTTAGTCATATGATGACCCCCCATAGGAGCTTCTGGTTTTCTGACCGAGACTTTCTCCTGGCCTACCTGTCCAACCTTATAAAAATTTATTTCGATTTCCTCCTCAACGGGACATTAAGGCTGTAGTTCATCAGGACACTGTCATGAAGAATGTGTTTTAATCCCTAAAATTGAAATTATTATTAATTCTGTATCGATACACGAAGATACGCACACCTCTTAGTGTATAAATACGCACCTCACGATGTGTTTACAAGAATAAATATACAAATCTCCGTTTATTTACCCCGAGATACATACCTCTCGGTGTATATACTTTTCACTGTGTGTTACTGTAGGCAAACTTTCATTTCAAGTTACGAGTGGAAAAAAAATTCCGACCATACATTAAAGTGTTTTATGAAGCTAATATTTTTAAGGTAAACAGCGTTTATCTTAAAACAATTTTCGAAATGCAAATTTCTGTTACTCTGCATTTGATAATGAGTTGTGTAACTGCATACGGGTCACATTATGGAAATACTATGCCATAAAAGAATGGAAATCAGCTAAACTAAAAAATTTATACTTTGTTGAGCACTCTAAGGTAATTTCTAACTGAAAAAGTAATAGAAGATTTTTTAACTATTTTTTTCATTGTTTTCTTCTTGTTTATGTGTTACATTTTTAAGTAAATAGTTTTTGCTTTCTTATTATATTTTTCTTGACTTTTCCTTTGCTAGTTAATAATTTGCTTCTCTCATCACCCAAAGTTGAATCATCTTACCTTGGTGACGGCATTTGTCCGGCTTGTATGTCTAAGGGCCAATCAACTCACTCTTCCTTAAAAGAGGGGATATTTCCCCTTTCCTTTAAATTTGATTTAGCTTTAATACCTATGACTTGAGATGAATTTTGGAAACAGTTTGGACTGCAAATAATAGCCGTGTAATTATTTATATCGTAATTATATCTGTAATATGACAATGAATTAGTCACGATAGCTGCTAAATAGAATTGCCAGAAGTAAATTACGATAACTAAATTTTTTAAAGATAGCAATGAATTTACTATGAGAGCTTTTAATGCCAAAAGCACTGAATAGTCAAATGGATTAGTTTAGTGCACTGTAAATTATTTAACTCTTCCTACTGCCTAATCTCTGCCATACTGAGGGGAACTCCTGAAGGGAGGTTCCTTGATGCCAGAGAAGGGCTCTTGATCCAAGAAATTGAACCTATCCTTCCCTTCCTGTATGGCTTCTATGGATTCAGTCCTTCCAAATAAATATTATTATTATTGTCTACGTTAAAATTTCGAAATTTCTTGTTGCTTTTATAATTCTCTTCCACTTTCACCTCCAGTATGCCCAATTATCCACTTCTTTTGCAATGGTTTCTTTTTTTTCATTCCTCCTCTTTCTATTTTTACCGGTCTCTCATTAATCCCCCCTCCCCCCCTACATTAAGCCCGAGGGAAATCTTGGCCTATTCGTTGTAGCTAACGCTATCAAGATTCTCCTACAACCAGTCTCACCTAGACTCTCACCACCACCACTACAACATCACTGCTACTACCTTCATTGATAATACCTCTACCAGTCTCACCTAGACTCTCACCACCACCACTACAACATCACTGCTACTACCTTCATTGATAATACCACTACCAGTCTCACCTAGACTCTCACCACAACCACTGCCACCATCACTGCTACTACCTTCATTGACAATACCTCTACCAGTCTCACCTAGACTCTCACCACCTCCACTATCACTGTCACTGCTACTACGTTTATTGATAATACCTCTACCAGTCACACCTAGACTCTCACCACCACCACTATCACCATCACTGCTACTACCTTCACTGCTAATACCTCTACCAGTCACACCTAGACTCTCACTATCACCACTATCACCATCACTGCTACTACCTTCACTGCTAATATCTCTACCAGTCACACCTAGACTCCTCTCACCACCGCCTCTACCACCATCATCTTCACCGCTAATACCACACTAATACCACCGCTAATACCAACACTTGGGTATTTTCACTACAGACACTTCTCGCCAAAAAGTGGCTTTATCAGCTAATTACAGAAAATAAACAGTTAAACACGATGTGAGGCAATGTTCAGGTGATTAGTCCTTCGGTTTTCCTCAAGTCTTAAGCAGACACACGAGAATGGAAACTTATGTTCTGGGGACTGTGTTGTACATACTTTTGCTTTACTCACCTATCACTACTACCACCATTACTGCTACTACGTTCATTACCACCACTACCACTACCACAGCCACCGTCTCTAGAGTTACTGAGTGTTTACTACCGTCGTCACTCTTTCACGAAACCTGTCTGTCCACCACTTTATTTTTTATCCAATGCTTGGAAAACAACCAGACGTTCTCGAACCAAATTGAAAGGCCACATGATTGTTGATTGTATTATTTCATCATCCACATGATTAATGATGGTTTAATTTCATCTTCCATGTGGTTCTAGATAGCTTTGGTTTCCTCTCCCACATACCTGTTCAGTTTTACTCTCAACCATAATTATCATTCCCTTTCATTAATTTTTAATTACGTTATCACTGTTTGAAATATATAATTAGCATTTTTAGCTTTCCTTACTGTCTGATTAAATATAATTAAGGATTTTATTATATTCAGTAATAACTTCTAGAAAATATAATGTCTGTGAATTTGATAACGAAATGTTATTTAATAGACAAATTAAAGTTTTCTGCGATATACTAATTACAGTTCAGGCTTGACATTTTATTAGATATTTTTCATGATATTTTTTTATAAATAAGAGAAATGCATTTTATGTGAAATATGTGTGTTAAGGGGGCGTTGACCCCCGAAACACCTAGGTATACTCCATGTAAGGTTAATTCCCTATACATGATGACGAAAAGGGCCTCTCTATCTCTAACAAGGAAACTACGTATTGGTTTTCAGGACATGCAAAATCCCTCACCTCGACATGGGAATCAGGGTAATACATGACGTGTTATGCGTCTGCTTGAGAATACTCAGGACACTAGCTCTCAACTAGGAAGCTCGCTAGTTCATATCTTCTCATACGTATCTTAAAACTGACAACAAATTGCGCCTACACAATGCAGAGAAAAAATATATTTGCCCCCGAGCGTCCTGAATTACCATGATGCTTTCTCCATCCTACACTACTCTCCCCGGGAAGTGTTTAAGTGTGCCAAGATTAGAGTAACGCTTATATTTAACCACATTAGCAACTTACGCCGCTTCCTGCACTGTTCTTACCGCGTGCATTGAGGTGCAAGAAGCTATGATTGTGCAATACGGGGATACCTTCCCAGGATTGCGTAGCCACCTAAATGCACCTAGTTATTGCAACGTTTTGCCCAAGTCAAATAAAGCCACGCTAACACTCTTTTTAAGAGAAACACTGCTTTAATTAAGTCGAGCACTGCTCTTACTTTAAGAGAGATCTGATGACTCTCGGCCTTCCAGCCATCACAGTAGATATTTTCCTGTAATATATTTAATGGACTGCTAAACAACTGACTCGTACAGCGCATTAAGCAGATAAATGTTTCATTTTGTGACTCTTGTACGTCAATTAGCGCACTTAGTGATGGAGGCTGTATCCTCTGTTGGCTAATCTGGCAAGAGTAGCAGCCAGTGTAATAACGATGCCACAGATCTTCATTAAAAGCTCTTGAAAATGATGTAATAATAATATTAATAATAATAATAATAATAATAATAATAATAATAATAATAATAATAATAATAATAATAATAATAATAATAATTATAATAATAATAATAATAATAATAATAATAACAATAATAATAATAATAATAATAATAATAATAATAATAATAATAATAATAATAATATTATTATTATTATTATTATTATTATTATTATTATTATTATTATTATTATTATTATTAATATTAATAACAATAATAACATTTCCCCTCACCGTTCAATCCATAGAAGAGAAGGAGAGCTTCAATTCCTTGGATCACGAGCTCTTCTCCGGTTAGAAGGGAAAAGATTGCTAAGCATCTGAGGCTAGGCTTAGCTATCACACATTGTAAGGAACACTCTCCCAGTAGATGACTTGGTATAGGATTTGCTAGGGGACAGAGATGTCTTAGGTAACCTAGTAGATGATCTCGATTAATTAACAGTCTCCTAGTTGGTGACCTCGGCTAATGAATCGTCCTGGTTTAGTTATAACTTTTCGTTCAGCTTGGAGCTCATTAGCAGAATAAACCTGTCTTCTACTGTTTTTCCTTCACCGAATATGTTTTGCGTTTTGAAAAAATGGGAGAAATTTATGTGCTGGGGAGTTTTTAATAAGCATTATTAGTTTCTGAATTAAATATGTTTAATAACGATAATTAGAAACCTACATTTACTTTTAAAAACTAAACTCTGCTTTTTGTCCTCTCTCTCTCTCTCTCTCTCTCTCTCTCTCTCTCTCTCTCTCTCTCTCTCTCTCTCTCTCTCTCTCTCTCTCTCTCTCTCTCTCTCTCTCTCTCTCTCTCTCTCTCTCTCTCTCTCTCTCTCTCTCTCTCTCTCTCCGTCAGTAACTGTTTTTCGTATATTAGTAAGAAATTCTCCTTCATTAGGGTTGTCTTGGAAGATGCGGGTATCTTAACCCTGGGACTGATCTCCCTTCATGGTTGAGCAATGATTCTATGGAACTTTTTTTTCATATTCAACATTTTAGTAAATGTATATTCGTGTAATCTTACTGTATTAGATTGGCAGCTTGTTCTTGTTTAAGACTGTTGATCATTTATACTTTGTTTATGTGTGTGTGTGTGTGTGTGTGTGTGTGTGTGTGTGTGTACTCACCTAGTTGTACTCACCTAGTTGAGGTTGCGGGGGTCGAGTCCGAGCTCCTGGCCCCGCCTCTTCACTGATCGCTACTAGGTCACTCTCCCCGAGCCGTGAGCTTTATCATACCTCTGCTTAAAGCTATGTATGGATCCTGCCTCCACTACATCGCTTCCCAAACTATTCCACTTACTGACTACTCTGTGGCTGAAGAAATACTTCCTAACATCCCTGTGATTCATCTGTGTCTTTAGCTTCCAACTGTGTCCCCTTGTTACTGTGTCCAATCTCTGGAACATCCTGTGTGTGTGTGTGTGTGTGTGTTTGTATCTCTTCTGTTCATTATTATTAAATATGTCAGACATTTGTTTCTAAATAAAGAATCAAGTATCCCTTAAAAACCAACAAATGAGGGACCGAATTTGCTTTATCTCAAATCGGTTTACGATCTAGTATGCTCTTTCTATGTCGCCTCTCTTTGTCCTACCACTGTCATTAGCATCAGTAACTCAGTACGTATATTCAAGCAGCGATTATAACATGGAGGATCGAGCCTCCACCAGTTATTGCACTGAATGACACACGTGATTAGGGCTTCACATAAATAAAAAAAAACAGTATTTCAGCTTTGGTCCATTTTTTTTTTTTTTTAAGATTTTTCTCTTTGCATTTCGCCATCTTTATCAGTAAATTTTGAAATCTAGCAACAACACGTATGAACTTATCAATAACATATATCTGAGATCTTACGTAACTCTTTATTGTACTGTTAATTGTAGGACAGGAATTAATTTAAAATATCAACATAAAAACAACAACAATACGATAAAAAATAACTAGTCAAACAGAACCACAAAATTAGAAACGAGAAACAGAGAGAGAGAGAGAGAGAGAGAGAGAGAGAGAGAGAGAGA
The DNA here is from genome assembly GCF_038502225.1 of Cherax quadricarinatus. Taxonomy (NCBI): domain Eukaryota; kingdom Metazoa; phylum Arthropoda; class Malacostraca; order Decapoda; family Parastacidae; genus Cherax; species Cherax quadricarinatus. The sequence continues at coordinate 19,348,069 of NC_091336.1, forward strand.
GAGAGAGAGAGAGAGAGAGAGAATAATACAGAGGCGCAACCATTGTCCCGAGAAGACTTTTGCAGAGACGAGCAAGCAGTTAAATTGAAACAGTCAATATCCCTCGTGGCCATCCTTCCTCCGCTCGTCTGTCTGCAAGCAACAGCAACCCAACTATCAATAGAGAAAGAGGAGAAGTGTTGGGTCCTGTCAACACAGGTTCAAGTCAGTCGTAAGAGTCGCTCGCTCTCTGGACGAGACCACACCAGGCGCAGCGGGTGAAAAACTCGGAAAAGGAGGACACGGAAGACGAGGACTGGCAAGAAGAGAAAACGGAGAAGGAAAACTAGTGGGAGAAAGAACAATGGGAGGAAGAATAGTGGGAGGAAGAATAGTGGGAGGAAGAATAGTGGGAGAAATAGTGGGAGAAAGAGTAGCGGGAGGAAAAAGAGTGGGAAGAGAAGTAAGAGGAACAGAAGTAGAAAGAGGAAGTGTAGGAGAACGATGATGAATACGATGAACATAGTGGATTTAGAACAGTAGGTCGAAAAGGAGTATGAGAAACATGAAAAGAGAGAAATAACAGTAAGAGGAGTGGGAGAGGGAATTAGACACGTAGGAGAAGAGTGAGTGTTGACGCAGGCTGGAGAGGCGGCTCCTGAAGAAAGAGGACTTCCATGACAAGAGAAGGAAATTAAAGAAGAGTGAAAACTGACAAAGAATAAAATGAAAAATGGGCCGCTTCGAGAGGTGCTCAGCTGTAGGAGAGATTGCCCTTTCAAAAGAGAAGATATTTTTGGGAAACTAACACCAGCATCAGGGTGGTCAGGAAGCGGTGTGGCTTCAATATGGTGGAAAGCAGACTCCTTACACAGTTTTATGATAGTGCACAAACGTTAGTGTAGGAATGCTGGTGTATAAATGTTGGAGTAGAAATATAAATAAAGTAACAAAGTGAAGGACAGAGTTGGACTTGAGTCCGGAAAATATGCCTTAATATTTTTTGTGATTAACTATATACATCTCCTGGGAAATACAACTTACATCCTACACACACACACACACACACACACACATACACACACACACATCTTCGCCATCCTCAATTCTTCCTTAAGCTGTTGATAAAGTTGCTCGATGGAGGGCATCTTGCTTCAGTTCAGCATTTTGGGGGGAATTCTTTATCAAAAGTTTTTTTACTGTATCAAGATTTTTGAATACAACTTTAATATTAAAAGTCTTAAGAAGAGAAGGCATATCAACCAAGTTTTCATGGTAAGGGAGAACCAACATATTTTTAGTTGAATAAGGCAGGTTGTCCCTTTTTGGATTGTAAAAAGTATTTCTAGCAACTTTAAAAGATTTATCAATTACATTTCTTGGGTATTTTAAATCATTACCTATTTCATAAATTTTGGATATTTCCTCATCTATGAACTCAGGACTACAAATTCGTAAAGCTCTCAAAAACATTGAGAAAACAGACAGATTGACTCTATCTTGATGCGAAGAATAATAGTGGACACAGGAACAGTTATTTGTAGGTTTTCTGTAAATTTTAAATTTGAATTCATTATTACCCTTAATAATTAAAACATCTAGAAAAGGCAATGAGTTATTTTCTTCAAACTCAACAGTAAAGTTTATAGAATGGGCTAAGCTGTTTAATTTTCCAAGGAAATGGTGTATATCTACATTTTTGGGCATAAGACACAAAATATCATCAAGATATCTGAACCATTTAGCTCTATTAGGGAGGATTGTGTTAAGCAACCTTGTTTCAAAAAAATTCCATGTATAGGTTACTAAGAACAGGTGAAAGAGGATTTCCCATTGCCATACCAAGTTTTACACTCAGAAGTTTGGTATGGCTATGGGAAATCCTCGTTCACCTGTTCTTAGTAACCTATATATGTAATTTTTTGAAACAAGGTTGCTTAACACAATCCTCCCTAATAGAGCAAAATGGTTCAGATATGTTGATGATATTTTGTGTCTTATGCCCAAAAATGTAGATATACACCATTTCCTTGGAAAATTAAATAACTTAGCCCATTCTATAAACTTTACTGTTGAGTTTGAAGAAAATAACTCATTGCCTTTTCTAGATGTTTTAATTATTAAGGGTAATAATGAATTCAAATTTAAAATTTACAGAAAACCTACAAGTAACTGTTCCTAGGTCCACTATTATTCTTCGCATCAAGATAGAGTCAAACTGTGTGTTTTCTCATCAATGTTTTTGAGAGCCTTACGAATTTGTAGTCCTGAGTTCATAGATGAGGAAATATCCAAAATTTATGAAATAGGTAATGATTTAAAATACCCAAGAAATGTAATTGATAAATCTTTTAAAGTTGCTAGAAATACTTTTTACAATCCAAAAAGGGACAACCTACGTTATTCAACTAAAAATATGTTGGTTCTCCTTTACTATGAAAACTTGGTTGATATGCCTTCTCTTCTTAAGACTTTTAATATTAAAGTTGTATTCAAAAATCTTGATACAGTAAAAAAACTTTTGATAAAGAATTCCCCCCAAAATGCTGATGGATGTGTCTATAAGATTCCTTGTAAAATTTGCGATAAAGTTTATTACGGTCAAACTGGTAAAAATCTCGAACTAAGATGAAAACAACATAAATATAGCGTTAGAACTGGACAAAATTCCAATGCTCTATTTATTCATGTAAGAGATTTTAACCATCCAATTGATTTTCAAAAAGTTGAGAAAGTAGTATCAAGCAAGTCCATGGTCGACAGGAATATAATTGAATCTTGTTTCATAAAAAGCAGTTTTGACAATAATATGAATATTTCCTTTGGTTTATATAAATTAGATCCATTTTTAATTAATAGAATTTGGGAGGAATTTAATAATACACTGGACAAATAATAATTTTAAAAAATTTCTTGGGCAGAATAGTTTGTTGGTGGGTTGTGCAAAGGACCTGTCCAGCTGGACCGGCGCGCGTCAGGTGTTTAACCGTTGTGGGATCTGATAGTGAGGTGTTGGCCATACCCCTTATATACCTTCCTTGGATGCTTTACTTTCATAGTTCCTCGATAATGTGAGTAGTCACGAAAGCGCTTGGAATTTCTCTATTCTTTCAGAGTGGTTGTTTTGGATATTCTGAAATCACCTGTTTACTGTGATCTTATTGCATATATATATATATATATATATATATATATATATATATATATATATATATATATATATATATATATATATATATATATATATATATATATATATATATATATATATATATATATATATATGTATATATATATATATATATATATATATATATATATATATATATATATATATATATATATATATATATATATATATATATATATATATAGATACATATATATATATATATATATATATATATATATATATATATATATATATATATATATATATATATATATATGTATATATATATATATATATATATATATATATATATATATATATATATATATATATATATATATATATATATATATATATATATATATATACATAAAGTTAATAAATTTGTAAGGCAGGAACGCCCTATTGTAAAACCGTGCTGGGATTCGTTGATTAATTTATGCTTTTCAAGATGGCCTGATAAACACGATGTATATACAATGTATACATCGCTGGAGAAGCACAATATGACAGAATAAACATTTTGTGGCGGAAGTTTCCTTGAGATGTCTTAAGTACCGTCCAAGTTACCTAAGCTGACCAAAGAAAAATTTGGTCATTATCAAATTCCCTTCCAACTTATAAAAAGGAAAATCAGAGGAAAAAAAAAACGTATATAGTAACGTGTCTTTTTTTTTAAGATTTTTTTAGACGTTTTCTAATTAATTACTTCAAGTTTAGGTCGTCCCGATGTTTATAATAATTTTATTTAACACTCATTACTCAGGTGATGTACGACCCTTGAAGGTTTAGCACTGAAGATTGCAGTAGTTATGGTGGTAGTAGGAGTAAAAGTGGTATTAGTAACAGCAGTGGTAGTGATGGTGGTGATAGTGGTAATAGTAGTAGTAGTGTGTGGTGGTGGTGGTGGTGGCGTTGGTTGTCGTGGTGATGGTGGTGGTCGTCGTCGTTGTCAACCCCATGTAACGAGAGTATGAAGTAACTCTGAGAGGAAAAACGAGAATTTCACCATATCACGAACGTGAAAAGAATACTATAATACTATAAAAAACACTGGTACAGTGTTGGATTTTGCAGATGTAGGAGCGCCGATTTTGTCTCCATTTCTCTCCAGTGACTAATTTCGTATGTAGTGGAGATGGAACCGGTATAGAGTATCATGATTCAGTACAAATAAGCAATGCAATTTCTCCGATATTGTTTTCTCTTATTCTCATGGAAAAGGGAAAATGCGGTTAATATTAAACACGTAATAACAATCAAAATTTATATAACGTTTAATAGGCCATGGCTATTTTTCTACAAAAGTTGTGTATACTATAACTGATTCTGTACACTTGCGTATACGAACTTTTAATAATTTAATTGTTGTTCACGCTGTAATTATTCTTAGCTGTGGAATATTATTGTTGGCACTTTCAGTTCTGTGTTGTGTTGAGATGAATTTGTAGCATCAGAGAGCATTCTGCTGTCGTAACCAGCTGGTGCACTCTGCTGCCACTACCAGCTGGTCAGAGGAAAGAGAGAAAAGCACAACTACTCTGTCCTGGCATTTTGAAGAGACGTAAAAATCTTAATTATAAACGGTTTCAAACGTCAATTAGTCTTTTAAATGACTGTTGTGGTTGTTATAAACAGCAAAGATATAATCGTTCTTGCGACATTGCGTGAAGGGATATTGCTTTAATTACGTCGATGGAAGCCTTTATCTAGTTTGTTTCGATGTCTTGCGAAAGGAAATGGATTTTTAGGATCCGCTTAAGGCTCGGCTTTTGGAGAATCTGTCTATGTTCTGTCTCATAGGTAAGGGTAACACAAGGCAGCTCAGTAAATGCCAAGGGGTTTATGATTCACTCACTTGGCAATACTGCTGGCATAAGATAGAAATCGTGAGCATTTCCTTTGCATATTTAAAAAAGATAATTAAATCAGTCTTCATGTGATAATCTCGAGGAAACTTTATGTGCTATTAACTTTTTTTTATATGGTGGGGGAAGTTCCATATATTATCATCGCGTTTTCAAAATTTTTGAGTTGGTTTTAGACGAAGATGAATATTTTCAGAACTGTATTATACATGAAGGAATGTTCAAGAACCCCGTTATTCTACAGACTTGTATTCATTAAGGTCGTTATTAACATTGGATAGTAAAATTTAACTAGTTAAAATAGTTACTGCAGATAAGTTCTAAATCTAGTGAGTGTGTTAAATCTGCATAAGATTTTACCTGCGGTCGTCTTGAGTTCTTGTCATCAGCCTCGGCCATAAGAAGGATTTACACCCACAAGTTACGATCCTCCAAACCATAAAGTGGAAATAACGCGGCATATTTTCTTTCCGGCCACCGAGAACTTATGATAGACGCAACTTTTAAGTTGATGAAACACTGAAAGTTTTAATGGGGTAATACACTTTAAAGTGCAAGAAAACTGAATCGTGTCTCGTAAAACGAAGGAAACGTGAGGCAGCTGTTTCCTTTATGTGTTTTGAGAATGCTCTTCAGTACTGTCTAACACGTGTATGGAACTAGATTCCTGGGGTTGAAGGTGAAGGGAACATTCCTCTCAATGTGACGGAACTAGGAGCATTCTTCTAAACATCGGAACACAGAAGGTTCTTCCTAGGGTGCGTCAATGGTTTATGGAGAAAATATCAAACTTTACGAGGACGACCTTCAGTAACCTGTCATTCTCTCGAGGGAAGGAGCAGTCGTTCCCAGACACTGTTCCGTGATCGCACCCTGGTTGTCCGGCAACCCATCCTCATCAATTCTGTGTTGATTTCTCACAGATGGTTTACAACAAATCTTTCGATTTACGTTACTTAGGTTACATAAGGTAAGGTAAGGACAGGATGAGTTTTGATTTCTTTCGGTTTTATTTAATTAGGTTAGACAGTTCATTATAAGTATTAAGTAATTATATACCACAACGCCAATAAAGTAGAACAATAAAGGCCTAATAAAAGTTCTGATATAATATCAAAAAACAGTATGCAACAAGGGCACTATAAAAAAAAGCTATGACAGGTAATCACTGTCTAAGGCTCGTTAAACAGTAACTCCCATTTGACAGTGAAAAACTAATTCTTGGTAAGAAGGTGGACTGCAAAAAGAGAGGGAGAGGTAGGACTAATTTGCGTATTTGTTGCCCTTATCAATGCTATGGAACTCTTTCCTAAAAGAAAGTGACTTACAGGCTTGAAGAGCTCTGCCCCAGATGTCTCAACTCGCCTAGAAATCGACCCCAGAACCTCTCATTTGTGACCACTGAGCTACAAATCACTACTCTGCTAGCACTTCTTTGATGCTTGCAAACACATTGCAAATACTGCTGTATGTGCTATTGACACCTCTCATATTGAGGCAACTATTAATGAAAAGCAAGACTATCCTGCTGCCTCTTTTTCCTGCTCTCTCTCTCTCTCTCTCTCTCTCTCTCTCTCGCTCTGCTCTGGGAACTCTGTCTTCTGAGCCCTTATGTGAGGAAGATTTGCTCCTAAGTCTGCCATTTGACCGCTCGATGGCCAGTTTCAGGGAAGTTGAGCATCATTACTGTTAACTTGTTTGCTGAGTGTAGCCATGTTAGACCTCAGGGAGCGCTCTCTTGCTCGACTTCATACCTTAAAAACTATCCTTTCCTTAAGCTGCCTGGCAGCAAGAGTAACGCTTCTGTCTCAAGATTAGCAGACGAAGATTTGAGCTTCCACCAGTCCTTATTTCGAATGATCCATACGGATTTAGCACTTTACATAGTCTCGAAAATTGTGAAGGTTGATAACACTTCCGTTATCAACGTTGTTATCAACCTTTTGTCAGCATCTCCACCTTAAGGGAAAAAGAAAGTGCCTTGATAATTGTAAAAAGCTCGTGATCCAAGGACTTGGTGCTTTCCACCCCTTAGATCAAAAGATCACCCATTCCTAAGGTGAAATATACACATAATATTTTAGTGCTTTCATATGAAAATAATGATTATAATAATATTTATATTAAACAAAAATAGTAATTATAATACTAATACAACTGATTATAATAATTTGGAATCCAGGAATCTTACAACTTAATGTTAACCATTTGTTAATTATTTAACTCATGAGGGTTATTTTAACCTGTGCTTGTTAACTTGATGTTAACGTTACTGTCGTGTCTTTATCCATGCTTTAAATGCTACTACTTTGTATATCGTGACAATGGCTCCCTTATGTCCTCTCTCCTTCCAGGGGCGCTATGAGTACACTGAGAGATAACACAAGTGTCCGAGGCCCAAGACTGTTCAACTGCCTCCCAGCATACTTAAGAGGGATTGCCAATAGACCCCTGGCTGCCTTCAAGAAGGCACCTAATGTCAGTACCTGACCAGCTGGGCTGTGGTTCGTACGTCAGTTTGCGTGCTGCCAGCAGTTACAGCCTGGTTGATCAGACCCTGTGTGGCATGCAAAGAGTACGTAACCTTTATTCGGCGCATGTACACACCCTCATTGAAAGGCTATCTCCCCCAACCAGCGAACCAGGTGCTAAGGGTTAGCGATGGGGCCCCGTCGTTTAATCAGTACCCAGGCTCCAACCAATGAGAAGATGGTTTTGGCAATCGCAGAGGTGATGTGGGTACCACTCACCTGTCTGCCCTTGTCATTCCCATTCTAGAGCTGGTTGAAGCACGGTCTGCTCTCTAGTGGCTTCTATTCTGCCTTGCTTACCATGGCGTGCACTAATACCTATTGTTTTGTACATAGTGTATATAGTGTACACACTTCTGTTCTAAACTGGTGAAGGATGATATAAGTCAAAAGTTTTCTGCTGTTTATTTTGCTCCCTTTACACTCAGGATAACAGGCCTTTGGGACTCCTGGGTTGTAATACCCTGATCCACATAGGACTGGTCTCAAACCGGGCCGCGGGGGAGTTGACCCCTGAAACCCTCTCCAGGTATACTACAGGTATAACTTTAAATCCCCTTTCATTTATATTAAATTTTTTTTCCTTATTATTTCTTTATTCATCTTTATATTACGTTTATTTTCGTAACTCTCTAATTGTACCAATGGTTTTATATTCTTTATCTAATGTCTTTAGACATTTTAATTGAATCAAATGTGTATTTTGGTCTTTTACATAATTTTTCATTATTTTTACCCTCCTCATATACACAGTAAATATTTAAATATGATTACCATCTTGATTTATTACAAAAAAACATTCCATATCTTTTGTTAATTTCCTAATTAACATTTCCCATTTTTTTTAAATATTTCTTCTAATATTTCTTTTCTAGTGATGTAAAGACTATTTTCTTGCTGTCTCTTTCCCTCATTATTTTTTTTTAATTTCAATTTTTTTGTTGGATTTTAGCTAACAGTTATATGTTCAATTTCTGCCTTTAAATGTCAAGTTGGATTGAGGGACTGATGACTTTCTGGTTGACTGGATAACTGACTGGCCTGTTTTTCAGCTGGTTATAAGGGTTGGATGGCTGTCTGGCTAGTTGGTCAGCTGGTTTGATGGCTGAATAACTGGCTGGCAGGTTGGTCAGTTGGTCTGGTGGCTGGATGATGGCTGGCAGATTGGTCAGCTGGTCTGATGGTTGAATAACTGATTGGCCTGTTTTTCAGTTAATTATAAGGGCTGGATGACTGGCTGGCTGATTGTTCAGGTGGCTGGATGAATAGTTGACTGGTCGATCAGTTGGTTCGATAGATGAATGTTTGGTTGTTCGGATGGTTTTCTAACTGGCTGTCTGATAAGTTGATTTGATAGTTAAATAGCTCCCTGGCAAATCAATGGCTGAATGGTTGTTTTCATAGCTGAATGGTTGTTTTCATGGCTGAATGGCTGGCTGACTGGTTAGCTGCTCAGTACCTGCCGTGGTTTATTTGCTTGTGGATATGAAACAATGGACATAAAATATACTGGCCGAAAGAGCGACTTAAATCTGAGAGAGCACAGCCCTTGCGCCTCGCTACAGTATGATACCCAGGTACTTATCCTGTTTACTGCTAGTTTGTTCAGGTGCAAAACATGACTCCACAAGAGCGAGAATGCCCACGATGAGTCTCATTAAACCTCCAAACCCCCACTCTACCTTCCTCCTAGATCTTCAAACCCCGCCCAAACCTCCAGCCTCCACTCCAACCCCTTAAACCCCCTACCACAGCTACTCAGCAACGTTTAACTGCAATTCACTCTTAATTACCCAACAGCTAATGATAATGGAGGTGTGGAGCTTTCGGTTACCGCCACTTCTGTCCGTCCATTAAACATTGTTGCCTATGTGAGTGGAGAAATGCTTATAATGAACAGTGTAAGGATCTGTCATTACTAGGTCCTCAGACGGACTCACGCTGCCAGCCATTAATTATATGGTGAAACGCTAAACCTGTTATGGTCATATCATGCATTGGAAATTGAAGGTTATGAGGTTTGATCCATGGAAAGCGAGAGTTTCAATAACTGTTAGGATCAAGAGCCGTTCATTATCATCATGGCACCTACCTTGAAGAGAACAAAATGTATTAATATTTTCTCGGGTCTAGTCACCACCTCCGTCGTCCTATCGAGATCTATCTTCCTGTAACTGATTGGATATTTCGAAATCATCTAGTTTATTACTAGATGTTGAGGTTATTGTTATACCCAGAATTTTTTTTTAAATATTTCAATACTTCCACTTCCTCCTCAAGGGGAATCGAAATTTGATCCCCAAGGTTTGTAGTTTAGTACACTAAAAATTCCGTCAACAGTCTGAGTATTTGATTTTGCCTTTCAAGTTGCACACACACACACACTACACTATATATATATATATATATATATATATATATATATATATATATATATATATATATATATATATATATATATATATATATATATATATATATATATATATATATATATATATATATATATATATATATATGTCGTGCCGAATATGTAAGACTGGTCAATTAGCAAGAACTCATTTAAAATTAAGTCCTTTCTAAAATTTTCTCTTATACGTTTAAAGATATATTTTTTTCATTAATGTTAATGTAAAAATTTTTAATTTTGCACCAAAAGAATCTTAGAAAACTTACCTAACCTTACTATAACAAGAACAATTTATTTTAGCCTAACCCAACTAAATATATTTTAGATTTGTTTACAATAATTTAATACTAAGCAAACACAGTGAATTTTTTTTTTTCGTTAGGTTTAGAATGATTTTGGCGAAATTATTGCATACACAAATTTTCGCTTGTCCTATATGGCAAGATGGGCGTTGCTATTTAAGTCAAGTTCGCAAATTCTGCCTATTCGGCACGACATATATATATATATATATATATATATATATATATATATATATATATATATATATATATATATATATATATATATATATATATATATATATGTATATATATATATATATATATATATATATATATATATATATATATATATATATATATATATATATATATATATATAGTTTTTTTTATTGCTGCAGCCACCATTTACTGGCTGCAGTACAGTCAACTCCTTCAGAAAAAAAAGGATAAAGCTGGGTGACAGTGGGATCAAAACCCTCAAGACAGATTGTCGGTTGGCATTCGGCCCTGATAATTCTATTGCTGTGGTCTTTGATCCTTGCTGAGGAACAGTTGTTGCTGGAGGCCTCACTGACTGGCTGATATCCCCGCTTCACATTTCCATACCTATTCCTAACCCCTTTTCTCCTATTTTCGCTGCCCCTTTACTACCCCTGCCTACTTTCCCATCCCATATTTATTTTTCCTACTTTTTACCCTTCTTTATCCATCTTTCAGTACCTCTATCTTCTCGCTCCCTTTTACTATCCATTCATTAACCCCTCCTTTTTAGCTTCTCTCATTCATCTTTCCCAGTTCCCCTCCATCTCCCTCTTCCATCCACGATCACCTGGACTCATCAACGCCTCTCTCTAACCTGAACTAAACATTACTAACACCTGGCATCATAAATGCATTGACCAAGGGATAAAATATATAAAACATCGAGCAACGAAGTCAGCGGTGAAACCAGCCTGGAGCCACAAACATGAAAGGACTCATTTCTGTTAATTAAGGTGTAAGATCTTGTCAAAAAGGTGCGCGAGCACTCAGACACTCACGGACGTAGAACAATGATGTTTTCCCAACCTTGTGCGCTGCTGAAGCCACAATCAATATTTAATTAACTGCCTCCTGCCCATCGTGTCGCTAGCAGGAATGTAGGTAGCAAAATATATGAGTTCTACCTCGGGAGTGTAGTGTTTTGTATCTATTCCCTTCAAGAGAGTGACTTTATGCTGAAGGTCTCGTGCTCTAAGGAATTGGAGCTAACTTCCCTTCCTCTGATCAAATCTGGTTACCACGTAAGGAACTGGACCTATTCGTCAGGTGATGTAGGAGTCATATGTTTATGTTTTCCTAATGAATACAGCAATCAACATAATAATAATCATAATAATAATAATAATAATAATAATAATAATAATAATAATAATAATAATAATAATAATTATAATCATAATAATAATTACACTTAATTTGGGAGATTCTGGAGAAAGACTGCTAAGGTTGGTAGACGAGTTTTGCTGAGTACGTAAAAGAAATTAAAAGTGAATATTAACGACTAGTGTGGTGAGAGTAAGGAAAAAAATAAGGTAATGAAACACGGGATGTCAGACTGGAGGATCTGAGTCCAGAGGAAGTGTGTTTTACGATACTTGTGAGTAGACATGTCAGCAGATGGGTCTCTGAAAGATGTGGTGACGCATATAAAATCACCGTAGTATTTTGTAGATCGCAACAGCATCCTGATCACTGCAGCAACTTGTAGATTACCACAACGTCTTTACAACCCCCTTAGCATTACCTACCCTCGTTCTACGTTTCCATCCCTTTACCTTTTTCCTACCTTCCGCTCCACCCTTTCCCACTATGTCCAACCTTCCTTCCCTCTTATCTGAGTCTCACTCGTATCCCCCAACATTCCTTTACACCCTGCTACCTATCCCTTTCTCCTTATCTCTTTCCCCTCCTTCACCACCTATATCTTTCCACCCATTCACCCAATTCTCTCTTCACCATTTCTACCCTAATTTCCCTTTCAATCCTCCCTCCCTCACAACTTCTATCATCTCTTTCATATTACGCTTTCCATTCTATACTACGTCTCTCATCTCACATTCAGCCTACACTCCTCCCTTTATTTACAATACTCCCTTATCTCTTTCCATCTTTTCTCCCTCACCACAACTTTCTCCAGATTATCTAACCACACAAGGGTGCTAAGAAAGAATCTAAGAGAGAGATCTAGGAGATGGGTGAGAGCTGGGAGGTGAAAGAGGTCATGGAGATGAGAAACGTCATGGAGGTGAGAGAGATCTTAAAGGTGAGAGAAGCCTTGCAGGTGAGAGAGCTCTTGAAGATGAAAGAAGTCGTAGAGTTTGTTTTGGGGTGCCCTTAAATCTCTATTTGCTGCTTAAGGGGAAGAAATTCTCTTCTCCAAATCATTATTTGCAGATATTGCTGTAAGCTGAGTGGTGGTGGTGCTTTGTATATCCTGCCTCATGCTGTAAGCTGAGTGGTGATGGTGCTTTGTATATCCAGGCTTATGCTGTAAGCTGAGTGGTGGTGGTGTTTTGTTTATCCTGCCTCATGTTGTAAGCTGAGTGGTGGTGGTGCTTTGTATATCCAGGCTTATGCTGTAAGCTGAGTGGTGGTGGTGCTTTGTTTATCCTGCCTCATGCTGTAAGCTGAGTGGTGGTGGTGCTTTGTATATCCAGGCTTATGCTGAAAGTTGAGTGGTGGTGGTGCTTTGTATATCCTTCCTCATGCTGTAAGCTGAGTGGTGATGGTGCTTTGTATATCCAGGCTTATGCTGTAAGCTGAGTGGTGGTGGTGCTTTGTATATCCAGGCTTATGCTGAAAGTTGAGTGGTGGTGGTGCTTTGTATATCCTTCCTCATGCTGTAAGCTGAGTGGTGGTGGTGCTTTGTATATCCAGGCTTATGCTGTAAGCTGAGTGGTGGTGGTGCTTTCTTTATCCTGCCTCATGTTGTAAGCTGAGTGGTGGTGGTGCTTTGTATATCCAGGCTTATGCTGTAAGCTGAGTGGTGGTGGTACTTTGTATATCCTGCCTCATGCTGTAAGCTGAGTGGTGGTGGTGCTTTGTATATCCAGGCTTATGCTGTAAGCTGAGTGGCGGTGGTGCTTTGTATATCCTGCCTCATGCTGTAAGCTGAGTGGTGGTGGTGCTTTGTATATCCTGCCTCATGCTGTAAGCTGAGTGGTGATGGTGCTTTGTATATCCAGGCTTCTGCTGTAAGCTGAGTGGCGGTGGTACTTTGTATATCCTGCCTCATGCTGTAAGCTGAGTGGTGGTGGTGCTTTGTATATCCTGCCTCATGCTGTAAGCTGAGTGGTGATGGTGCTTTGCATATCCAGGCTTATGATGTAAGCTGAGTGGTGATGGTGCTTTGTATATCCAGGCTTATGCTGTAAGCTGAGTGGTGATGGTGCTTTGTATATCCAGGCTTATGCTGTAACCTGAGTGGTGATGGTGCTTTGTATATCCAGGCTTATGCTGTAAGCTGAGTGGTGATGGTGCTTTGTATATCCAGGCTTATGCTGTAAGCTGAGTGGTGATGGTGCTTTGTATATCCAGGCTTATGCTGTAAGCTGAGTGGTGAAGGTGCTTTGTATATACAGGCTTATGCTGTAAGCTGAGTGGTGGTGGTGCTTTGTATATCCAGGCTTATGATGTAAGCTGAGTGGTGGTGGTGCTTTGTATATCCAGGCTGATGCTGTAAGCTGAGTGGTGATGGTGCTTTGTATATCCAGGCTTATGCTGTAACCTGAGTGGTGATGGTGCTTTGTATATCCAGGCTTATGCTGTAAGCTGAGTGGTGGTGGTGCTTTGTATATCCAGGCTTATGCTGTAAGCTGAGTGGTGGTGGTGCTTTGTGTATCCAGGCTTATGCTGTAAGCTGAGTGGTGATGGTGCTTTGTATATCCAGGCTTATACTGCAAGCTGAGTGGTGATGGTGCTTTGTATATCCAGGCTTATGCTATAAGCTGAGTGGTGATGGTGCTTTGTATATCCAGGCTTATGCTGTAAGCTGAGTGGTGATGGTGCTTTGTATATCCAGGCTTATGCTGTAAGCTGAGTGGTGATAGTGCTTTGTATATCCAGGCTTATGCTGTAAGCTGAGTGGTGATGGTGCTTTGTATATCCAGGCTTATGCTGTAAGCTGAGTGGTGGTGGTGCTTTGTATATCCAGGCTTATGCTGTAAGTTGAGTGGTGGTGGTGCTTTGTATATCCAGGCTTATGCTGTAAGCTGAGTGGTGATGGTGCTTTGTATATCCAGGCTTATGCTGTAAGCTGAGTGGTGATGGTGCTTTGTATATCCAGGCTTATGCTGTAAGCTGAGTGGTGATGGTGCTTTGTATATCCAGGCTTATGCTGTAAGCTGAGTGATGATGGTGCTTTGTATATCCAGGCTTATGCTGTAAGCTGAGTGGTGATGGTGCTTTGTATATCCAGGCTTATGCTGTAAGCTGAGTGGTGATGGTGCTTTGTATATCCAGGCTTATGCTGTAAGCTGAGTGGTGATGGTGCTTTGTATATCCAGGCTTATGCTGTAAGCTGAGTGATGATGGTGCTTTGTATATCCAGGCTTATGCTGTAAGCTGAGTGGTGATGGTGCTTTGTATATCCAGGCTTATGCTGTAAGCTGAGTGGTGATGGTGCTTTGTATATCCAGGCTTATGCTGTAAGCTGAGTGGTGGTGGTGCTTTGTATATCCAGGCTTACGCTGTAAGCTGAGTGGTGGTGGTGCTTTGTATATCCAGGCTTATGCTGTAAGCTGAGTGGTGATGGTGCTTTGTATATCCAGGCTTATGCTGTAAGCTGAGTGGCGATGGTGCTTTGTATATCCAGGCTTATGCTGTAAGCTGAGTGGTGATGGTGCTTTGTATATCCAGGCTTATGCTGTAAGCTGAGTGGTGATGGTGCTTTTGTATATACAGGCTTATGCTGTAAGCTGAATGGTGGTGGTGCTTTGTACATCCAGGCTTATGCTGTATGCGGAGTGATGATGGTGCTTTGTATATCCAGGCTTATGCTGTAAGCTGAGTGATGATGGTGCTTTGTTTATCCAGGCTTATGCTGTAAGCTGAGTGCTGATGGTGCTTTGTATATCCAGGCTTATGCTGTAAGCTGAGTGGTGGTGGTGCTTTGTATATCCAGGCTTGTGTTGTAAGCTGAGTGATGATGGTGCTTTGTATATCCAGGCTTATGCTGTAAGCTGAGTGGTGGTGGTGCTTTGTATATCCAGGCTTATGCTGTAAGCTGAGTGGTGATGGTGCTTTGTATATCCAGGCTTATGCTGTAAGCTGAGTGGTGATGGTGCTTTGTATATACAGGCTTATGCTGTAAGCTGAGTGGTGATGGTGCTTTGTATATCCAGGCTTATGATGTAAGCTGAGTGGTGATGGTGCTTTGTATATCCAGGCTTATGCTGTAAGCTGAGTGGTGATGGTGCTTTGTATATCCAGGCTTATGCTGTAAGCTGAGTGGTGATGGTGCTTTGTATATCCAGGCCTATGCTGTAAGCTGAGTGCTGATGGTGGTTTGTATATCCAGGCTTATGCTGTAAGCTGAGTGGTGATGGTGCTTTGTATATCCAGGCTTATGCTGTAAGCTGAGTGGTGGTGGTGCTTTGTATATCCAGGCTTATGCTGTAAGCTTCTCTGTGTTTGTGTTTTCAGTGTCCAAAGCCAAGTAACTGATTTTTTTTCTCGTCGTAGTTCATTATTTTATCATTTGTTTGCTGCACCTTGAATCATGCGTAGTTTAAACACACACACACACACACACACACACACACACACACACACACACACACACACACACACACACACACACACACACACACACACAAGCAAGCAACACACTAAGCAATCTGTTCTGTTTTCTTCGGTGCTAGCTACTGAAACAATCTGGCCGGTCCAGTACATCATCTAGCAAAAGAAGACAATTTTTCTTGAACTCTGACGTTCGCTTGTTCCTCTGGAGGACCTGCAGAAGAACGGGTCTTGTTAGTGGGTTTTTAAGAAGAGGACAAAAATAAAGGAGCGGAAAATTTTACATTCAGTTTTCAGAAGCTTGTTTAGTATGTCAGTGTTAGATAGAAGAAATAAAGAGAACTTATTTGGCAAAACTTCTTCTCTCACTGAAATAAACATTATCTGGAATTTAAAATTTCAGACTCTGTAGTTCATGGTGTAAAAAAACCATACCCCCGGCCGGGATTGAACCCGCGGTCATAGAGTCTCAAAACTCCAGCCCGTCATGGTGTATTTTTATGCCTTACGCCAGTTAAGAATTACTTATTATTATTATTATTATTATTATTATTATTATTATTATTATTATTATTATTATTATTATTATTATTATTATTATTATTATTATTATTATTATTATTATTATTATCAATCATAGAGGTCATGCAATGCTTGGAAAATAGAAGGTAATCAATATATTTATATATATATATATATATATATATATATATATATATATATATATATATATATATATATATATATATATATATCTATATATATATATATATTAACAAGTTGGCAGTCTCCCATCGAGGCAGGGTGACCCAAAAAGAAAGAAAATCGCCGAAAAGAAAATACTTTCATCATCATTCAACACTTTCACCTCACTCACACATAATCACTGTTTTTGCAGAGGTGCTCAGAATACAACAATTTAGAAGCATATAAGTTTAAAGATACACAACATATCCCTCCAAACTGTCAATATCCCAAACCCCGTCTTTAAAGCGCAGGCATTTTACTTCCCATTTCCAGGACTCAAGTCCGGCTATATAAAATAACCGGTTTCCCTGAATCCCTTCACTAAATATTACCCTGCTCACTCTCCAACAGCTCGTCAGGTCCCAAATACCATTCGTCTCCATTCACCCCTATCAAACACTCTCACGTAAGCTTGCTGGAAGTCCAAGCCCCTCGCCCAGAAAACCTCCTTTACCCCCTCCCTCCAACTCTTTCGAGGACGACCCCTACCCCGCCTTCCTTCCCCTACAGATTTGTACGCTCTCCATGTCATTCTACTTTGATCCATTCTCTCTAAATGACCAAACCACCTCAACAATCCCTCTTCAGCCCACTGACTAATAATTTTATTAACTCCATACCTTATCCTAATTTCCACACTCCGAATTTTCTGCATAATATTTACACCACACACTGCCCATAGACAGGACATCTCCACTGCCTCCAACCGCCTCCTCGCTGCAGCATTTACAACCCAAGCTTCACACCCATATATATATATCTGTTCACAATTTACATAAACGACATAGATGAGGGAATAAATAGCGACATAAGCAAATTTGATGATGACACTAAAATAGGCCGTCCAATTCATTCTAATGAGGACACTAGAGCACTCCAGGATGATTTGAATAGACTGATGCAATGGTCGGAGAAGTGGCAGATGCAGTTTAACATTGACAAATGCAAAGTTCTAAATGTTGGACAGGTAAATAACCATGCCACATATAAACTAAATAATGTAGATCTTAATACTACTGACTGCGAAAAGGATTTAGGAGTTCTGGTTAGCAGTAATCTAAAACCAAGACATCATTGCATTAGTGTTCGCAATAAAGCTAACAGAATTCTTGGTTTCATATCCAGAAGTATAAATAATAGAAGTCCTCAGGTTGTTCTTCAACTCTATATATCCTTGGTTAGGCCTCATTTAGACTATACTGCTCAGTTCTGGTCACCGTATTACAGAATGTATATAAATGCTCTGGAAACCGTACAGAGGAGGATGACAGAGATGATCCCATGTATCAGAAATCTTCCCTATGAGGATAGACTGAGGGCCTTAAATCTGCACTCTCTCGAAAGGCGTAGAATTAGGGGGGATATGATCGAGGTGCATAAATGGAAAACAGGAATAAATAAAGGGGATGTAAATAGCGTGCTGAAAATTTCCAGCCACGACAGGACTCGCAGCAATGGTTTCATGTTGGAAAAATTCAGATTCAGGAAGGATATAGAAAAGCACTGGTTTGGTAATATTTTATATATATATATATATATATATATATATATATATATATAATATATATATATATTATATATATATACATATGTATACACACATATATGTACATATGTATACATATGTATATATATATATATTTATATATATATATATACAAATATACATATATATGTATACATATGTTATTATATATAGATATATATAAATATGTAAATATAAATATATATATATATATATATATATATATAAATAATATATTTTATACAAATGTTATGATAGGCCCATATGGAGCGAGGGTTTGGTAGGCCTGTGGCTTCCTCTGCTTATACTGCTGATATCTCTCGTAAAACTCTATATCCTGCACACACATATGCCATATAATGCGATATATTGCACATCTGGCATGAACATAAAGACCAGTTAGCGTGCTATGGTCAGGCAGGTACCACACTAACACACACACACACACACACACACACACACACACACACACACACACACACACACACACACACACACACACACACACACACACACATACAACACACACACACACACACACACACACACACACACTCACACACACACTCACACACACTCACACACGCTCACACTCACTCACCCACACTCACACACACACACACACACACACACACACACACACACACACACACACACACACACACACACACACACACAAATGTCCCCACCAGCATGTTTGTTTACATCATGAAAGGCTGACATCATCTGAATGGTGTTGTCAACATTCTACTCTGCCATAACACCATGACACAAATATTAGCCCAAACAGATCAACTTCCAGGAAATGTTGTTCACCTCCCGAGTAAAAAAATATATATTTCTTTGTGTCAAATACTTACAACACGACTCCAAAAGTTGCTCTCTCTCAAGCGTGAATGGGAAGGAATGATGTGATAAAGAATGTAGAATGTAGGAAGAAGGAAATATGCAATGAAGGGAAAGTTGTGTGTCGTTGGCAGAAAAGAACGGGTAATTGTGTGGTGATATTATACTTATTTCTGCCGAGAATGACTAAACCCGTAGGGGTTATTCAGCACCTGTGAAGTAGAAAGTAATCAGTTTTTTTTCAATGAAAGAAACAAAAATATCTCCATTTCCGTGGATCAAGAGTAATTTAGTGGCACCTTTACCATGCACACCCTATTTCACTCTTATAATCCCGCATCTTCCCTTTCTGCTATAGATATCTTTTTATTCCTCCTTCTACAGCCTCTCCCTACCATCTTCATCCCCTACCACTTATCTTCACCTTCCCCGTCTCTCTCTCTCTCTCTTTCTCTCCGTCACATCAGTCCGTCTTCTAGACATGTCTGCTTCCCCAGAGCAACACAGATGTACCCAAAGCACACAGCATAAGTAACATCAACAATATTACCGACAACAGGATCAACATCAACAATAATAACGACATCAGGAGCAGTATCAACACTATTACAAACATGGAGCCACATCAATAATATTACAGACAACAAGAACCACATCAAAATTACCGACAACAGGAGCCACATCTATAATATTACTGACAGCAGGAGCCATATCAGCAGCAATAACACCGACAACAGTAATAAAATAAAAAAAAAAACAAAGGCGACAACATCAGATAAACAGCAACAATAGCGGAAGAATCAACAAAAATTGCGACAGCAATAGCAAAACGACAATAACAGCAAAACTACAACAATGGCAAAACGACAACAATAACAAAATGACAACAATGATAAAACGACAACAATAACAAAATGACGACAATGGCCAAATGACAACAAGAGGTAAATGACAACAGCAGCAACATCAACAATAACAACACCAACAGTAGTTACAACATCTATAACAGCAGGAACAACAACAGCAATAACGATAGCAGCAACACCAACAACAACAGTAACAGCAACGACAGCATCAGCAACAACAATAACAGCAGAAACATCGCTAGCAATAACAGAAGCATCGGCTTAAGAATAAATATTCTCGTCATCTCACATTTTCCTCTTTCTCTCTTCTTCCTTCTCAAGACGATTCTCTCCTCTGCTTCTCCCAGACCATCGTTCATCCTCGCCTCAAGGGCCTCCATCTCACAGATGACACAGCCTCCTCGCAAATCCTCACTTTCTCAATGACAGGCAAAGATGTTGCGAATTCCCAAAATTGCAAAATCGACGGTTTGCTGATTACCATATCTGCGAATTCCCAGTTTTACATTGCTTAAAACGACCAAGGAGACCTGACTTTTCCCTTGGCTGTAAAACTCCATTACATCTTATTGCATATACATTTTTAACTCTTTGACTGAGAGAGGTCAAAAAAAAAAAATCGGAGATTCTGAGAACCAAGAAATTTTATTAAGTGTTGAATATGAATGTGAAAATGTCTTTTACTCTCTGTAGTGATCCATATTTTTTTTAAGGAAACAGATGTATACTTCAGCCAGGTAGATCATTTTCCAATTTTGCCTCTACGTCCCCCAGGTATTGACAAGTTCTTAACAAGTTTGGGGACTGTGTAGACTGTTCCATACATGTTCACACGAAATCAACTTGTGACACAATGGATATTTGGTGAGGGGTGGGCGAAATGAGGAGCTCTGTATTGAGGACCTCTAAAGTTTATAATCTAAACCATAATGAGAAACTTTGGAGGAAGCAATCAAACAGGATGCTGTGCGGTGCCTACTGCATGCACTGCTTCTGGGTGTTTAGTGTGAAGTGTGCTGGAGCGAGAGAGGCGAAGGGAGGGAGTAAGGAAAGAAGAGAGAGAGAGAGAGAGAGAGAGAGAGAGTGAGAGAGAGAGAGAGAGAGAGAGAGAGAGAGAGAGAGAGAGAGAGAGAGAGAGAGAGATAGAGAGAGACAGAGACAGACAGGCAGACAGACAGACAGACAGAGACAGAGACAGAGAAAGGAACGGGAAGAAACCAGACACTTGCATACTGAGAAAGTTAAATAAGACACTCTCCAATACAGAGAGGTTAACGAATATTGAAATAAATAGCAGTTTCACACACACACACACACACACACACACACACACACACACACACACACACACACACACACACACACACACACACACACACACACGCACACACACACACACACATACACACACATACACACACACAGCAGCAGCAGCAGCAGCATATGCAGCATATAGGCGCCTGGCAAACCTGAGAATAGCGTTCAGATACCTTAGTAAGGAATCATTGAAGACACTGTACACTGTGTACGTCAGGCCCATACTGAAGTATGCAGCACCAGTTTGGAACCCACATCTGGTCAAACACGTCAAGAAATTAGAGAAAGTACAAAGGTTTGCAACAAGGCTAGTCCCAGAGCTCAGAGGAATGTCCTATGAAGAAAGGTTGAGGGAAATCGGACTGACAACACTGGAGGACAGGAGGGCCAGGGGAGACATGATAACAACATACAAAATAATGCGTTGAATAGACAAGGTGGACAGAGACAGGATGCTCCAGAGAGGGAACACAGAAACAAGGGGTCACAATTGGAAGCTGAAGACTCAGACGAGTCACAGGGATGTTAGGAAGTACCTCTTCAGTCACTGAGTCGTCAGGAAGTGGAATAGCCTAGCAAGTGATGTAGTGGAGGCATGAACCATACATAGCTTTAGGACGAGGTATAGCAAAGCTCAGGAAGCAGAGAGAGAGAGAGAGAGAGAGAGAGAGGACCTAGTAGCGATCAGTGAAGAGGCGGGGCCAGGAGCTTTGTATCGACCCCTGCAACCACAATTAGGTGGGTACAATTAGGTGAGTACGCATACACACACACACACACACTTGTTTTAAGCACTATAGTTATAAGAAATACACAAGAGTATAAAATAAACCCAATATCACAGAGCAACTCCACAACCAGAAGTTAATATAACAACTTTATCCAAATCCACAAAAGCAACACCAGTTTATAATCTTACCAAATGTTCTCATCGCACCTTAATATCCACCTCAGCTCCTAGTTCACTTTATATTATATATGATGATCCTAGCATTCCACATAACACCACGCTAACGCCACAACAACCACACCACACGTAACACAAAACACCGCTCGTCACACAACACTACACGAGCTGCAACATCCCAACAATACAAAGGCCGTCACCATCGTAGGGTTTTAGGAAAAAACTCTGTAGTAATATTATTATGTCTGAGCGACACACGTGTCCCAACGCACCCAGGAGGCCAGTACCAATATTGCTACCACCGGAGCATCCTCCCTCACAGCATCCCTTCTCTCCTTCCCTCTCTCTCCTTCCCTCCTACTTTTCCTCCCAGAGCACCTCCATCTCTCCTCTCCGCTTCCCCCATTGCAGCATCTCTAGTCTCCTTCCCTCTCTCACCCTGGACTCCATCACTCCTCCCCTTTCTTCATTGCAGCATCCTTACTCTCCTTCCCTCCTCCTCCTCCTCCCAGGACTCCTCCATCACTCCTTTCCGCTTCCTCCATTGCCGCATCCCTACTCTTCCTCGTTCCCTCTTCCTCCTGCCCATTAATTCTTCATCACTCCTTCCAAGCGTGTCTCTACTTCACTCCCTCCATCGCTGCCCCTCCAAACACCGATTTCCCTACCTTCTGTTTATCCCTCTTTTCTTCCATTCCTCTTGCCTACCGCTCCATCATTTCTCTCCTCCATCCATCTTAATCTTAATGACATACTTTTACTCCCTCCCTTCCCCAGTTCCTCTCCTCAATCCCTCCCTTCATAATTTTCCCCTCACCTCACTCTGACTTCCCATCCATCCTTTCCCATTCCCCTTCTCCCTTCATTGATACCTGAGTACTTTCCTACTTTCCTAACCCTCCATGATGGCCATTTTCGCTAAGCACCTGTTACTGGCCTGTCGTTCTATTCTCTGTTTCGCCAAGGGCCTTTCTATCGTTCGCTCTCATTTCCTAAATGCCCATCGGTCACTTTCTCGGTCTCGTTAATTGCCCTTCTGTCGTTCTCTCTCGCTAAGTATATTTCTATCCTTCTGTCTAGCTAAGTATCTTTCTGCCCTTCTAAGTATTCTTCTGTTGTTCTCTGTCTAGGTAAGTATTCTCTTATCGATCACTGTCGCGTTAAATACATTTCTATCATTCTTTCCGTTAGCCTATATCTCTTTTTGTCCTGTCTCACTGATTAACCACGTGACTTCATTCTATCTCCCTAATTAACCATGTGACATCATTCTATCTCGGTAATTTACCACGTGACTTCATTCTGTCTCGCTAAATGAGCATCTGTCAGCCTTCTCCTCAGCATGCAATCTGGGATAAACGATCACCTGATCTGCCGACCTCAGCTGTCAAATCACAAGCAACATCACTTGTCTTCTGTTACACCTCAAGGACGTCTCCTCAAGCTCCAGTGTGTATATACTCACGCACAAATAACCAGCACATAGGAGATTGAAACTTAAGACGACGCTTCGGTTCTGCTCAGACCATTATCTAGTTGTATTATCTTAAGTGGGAGTTATTTGTGTATTGTTCCAGTCATGGGATTGTGCCTTTTTAGCCATTATATACTCATCATTTATTTGACGATTTTTTCCCCCTCTGCTTTTATTCCAAAAACCAATGCATATTTAACTGCAGTCTAGATATCTCTACTAGATATCGATGCTTCCTTATTTAACAGAATATCGCTCCGGGAGAAATTTACCACCCTTGCATTTGCATACATAAATTCATGTGCAAACGTATGCATACGAGCGAGCAAATTCATCCCCCGCAAAGAGAAAAAAAAATACTTAAATCAACAGAGTAAAATACAATGATAGAGAGTGCGATATAGGGAGAGGGAGTGAGGTGCGCCGGTGAATGTGGAAGTGACATTACTGTAGATCCCTGAGGCGAGAATTGCGAGGAAGTATTGTTGATGTTTAAAGGACGTTTTATATATATATATATATATATATATATATATATATATATATATATATATATATATATATATATATATATATATATATATAATGTCGTGCCAAATAGGTACAACTTGCAATTTTAGCTTAAGTAGTAACGTGCTTCTTGCCGAATAAGGCAAGTGAAAATTTGTGTATGCAATAATTTCGCAAAAATAATTTTTAACCTAACGAAAAAAAATATATTTTATTGTGTTATTTTTTTATTATTAAATTATTGTAAACTTATCTAAAATATAATTAGTTGGATTAGGTTAAATTAAATTGCGCTTGTTATAATAAGGTTTGGTAAGTTTTCTAAGGTTCTTTTGGTACAAAATTATTAATTTTTACGCTAATAAAAATTAAAAAATATATCACTAAATGTATAAGAGAAAAGTTTAGAAAGGACAATTTTAAATGAGTTTTTGCTAACTGATCAGTTTTATCTCTTCGGCACACCACACACACACACACACACACACACACACACATAGCAAATGATACAATTTCTTCGGATAAAAGAATAATGGCTGAAAAACATAAATTAATCACTGGGAAATCAATTAATTTTTACAAAATCCCGAAAGGAAAAGAAAACGAGACAGTTTGTATAATCGTTAATAACATTTATTCAACAGGAATTCTCGTGAGGTTTGTGGCAACTCGGAATGGGGCATCAGTGTTGGACCAGTGGTTGTGGGAGGTGGGTGGTACTGGGTGATGGGTGGAACTGGGAGATGGGTGGGACTGGGAAATGGGTGGGACTGGGAGGTAGGTGGTATTGCGAGGTGGGAGGGACTGGGATGTGGGTGGGACTGGGAGATGGGTGAGACTGGGTAGTGGGTGGGACTGAGAGGTGGGTGGGACTGAGAGGTGAGTGGGACTGGGAAGTGGGTGGGACTGGGAGGGAAGAATTTTTACTATTGAAATTTCGTTGATAGTCGTTGAAAATACACTGCTCACTAAGTTATTTAGAATCTACGTAAACAGTGTTATTTTATAATATTGCAAATATTTTCACCCTGAGGTCTACCAATCATTACTACGGACTAGAAAATGTTGTGATATAAGTTGCCCTAAAATCCCCGTGAAAATAACACAACGCTGCAAAATTACCTATCAAGAAAACGAATGAATAGCAAACAAAAAAATATTTTTTATGCAGAGAGTGAGAGAGACAGAGAGAGAGAGAGAGAGAGAGAGAGAGAGAGAGAGAGAGAGAGAGAGAGAGAGAGAGAGAGAGAGAGAGAGAGAGACGATATAAATAAAAAAAAAAGACAATAGAAGATAACAAGGGGTAAAGTGATACATTTAAGTGGAAATTAACAACCAGAAGATGAGAAAACATGAATACGCACACCAAGTACGAAAAAATGTAATATATAACCCAAACTTCTCAAATGAAAAATCCTCTTTGCTTATTTAGTTAACATTCAACACTTCAAAATAAAGAAAAGCAAAACTGTCTACAGATACATATGTTAGTCCCTCACTGAAGCACCTGCAGTGTCTACAGAGTTCACAGAAACCCATTAAAGGATTGATTTGTACAGTATAGATGCGAGAGGATGAATGAGTCACAGGTATTATGAATAAGATTCATTTTGTTGAACGTAACTGTTGAAATCTTCAGATGATTCAATCGAAGCATATGGTATTAAAAATAGAGAACGATAGTATGGTAATTATCCTTGTATAAAGCCACTCTCATCAATGGCAGAGGAAAACACGGAGCAGATATGGAAGATAGATTCCTTTAGAGCCTGGAAAATCATTCTAGAGCCTGGAAAATCATTGGAGACTCCAACCTTCGAATATTAAGTGGAAGATGGTTTACAACATCATTGCACCAGAAATGGTTCCTGGAAACACTGTTAACCCAAAACAATCGACTGGTGACTCACTGGGACTGAAAAGTAATTTTTGAAACAACGGATAATTATACCCATGACTTGGAAAAAAATGCACTAGACTTGGTCTTCGGGAGCAGTGAAGAACTATTCAGAGATAACAATCTCCAATACATTATATATACTCTAGTCAAATCTACTTCTGGAGAGGAAATTTCACATAACAAGCTACTGAGAATGTTCTCTCGTGATTGTTCAAGGATAGTGAAGGTTTATCGCCTGGCCAAGATGTTACTAAACAATCAGGCTAAACTATTACAAGAATTTCTTAAGAGTATGTGTCAAGTACAGAAAAGTGTAGATAAATGTGTAAAGAGCCCAAGAAATAATCAACACGAAAGAATGTTCCATAAATTTAGCTTCGGCATTCAGAGAACTGACTGGGATGAAATAAACAGAGAACTATCACACAAAGTGATATACTCATCAAAATATGTAATGTTGGTTGATACATAATTCCAGCAGAGAAAGATCATTGTCAGTGATGATCTAGACAACTTAGAGGTACTGAATCCATTCCATTTGTGAAACAAGAGAACAACACATCTGTACAATTATGACATTTATTATACGAAACATTAAACTTTAAACATGAATATTATCTTCATCATTTTAACCATTAAAATGTTAAGCTGGAAAAAATGAAGTCACTTCCAGTTCTCATCAATTGTACCACCTGAATAAAATTTTTAGAAATGTATTTTTTTTAGCACTCCAGCAGCAAATAAAACGAACAGAGGAAAAAAGAATTAGGCGAGTTTATACTCAGGTCGACAAGCCAGGCTTCATCCAGCCTGACACACATTTCAATTTTAGAGTTTCCGCCCGAGCTTGTCCATCCTCCAGCTGGTATTAAGCCATACAAACAAACAGTGGACCCCGAACACATTCTATGCACAATTTTTTATTAAAATTTGAACCTGGGAGGCCATCAGTTCCTCATATTATACCCTGAACGAGAAAAGGATGAAGGATACTACACACTAATAATTCCCAAGTCGTAAGCTTTATTCTCTCTGTGTGCGGGTTATTTGTGTATTGTTTCAGTCACGATATTGTTCTTTAAGGTTGCTATGATACTGAGGGACCATTAACCCGAGGAAATGAAGATACCTTCAAAGCATTACATAGCCCTTAAATAATATTCTGTACGTGACACCATAACCTCAGATCATATAATGGTGAGGATGGTTTCATATTGTTTTTAATTTTGCTTATGGGTTACGAGTGCCAGTGTTTATGGCTACGTTTTGACTTTCAGGGCGTATGTGCTGAACGACCTCCTCCTGTAGGTAGAAAGAGCTCAATTCAGTTTTCATAATCATGTAGTGTTGGTAGCTGTTTGATGATACGATACTGAATAGCCGTAAGAGTCATGCACTAGATTTTAATAAAAATAACAAAAGCAACAACAATAATAATAATAATAATAATAATAATAATAATAATAATAATAATAATAATAATAATAATAATAATAATAATAATAATAATAATAATAATAATGGTATAATGGACTAAAGACTACATATTTCTTTAGATAGGTGGACGTTTGTATCACTGGAAATAATCGTCATGTCTAAGTGCTCAGACATATTGATACTATGAACGAAGGTGTCTAAATGCTCAGACATGTGATGTTTAATATCGACGGCAGTAATTGACGCTGTCTATAGTGATTTCCTGTGTCGGATTTCTAGTGTTACGTTGTACAAAGCTGTGTGTGAGAGAGGTACAGTACTTTGATGGTACCGTCAGGCAACTCATGTCGAAGACTAACATGATCATAGTGACTCTCGAGGGTAAATGGGCTTGGTTTTCCGATTACGAAATGAATATGGAGAGAGAAAGTGTGCGTGTGTGTGTACTCACCTAGTTGTACTCACCTAGCTGTGGTTGCAGGGATCGAGTAACAACTCCTGGCCCCTCCTGTTCGCTGGTCACTGCTAGGTCACTCTTAATGCTCCATGAGCTTTATCATATCTCTTCTTAAAGCTATGAATGGATCCTGCCTCCACTACATCACTTCCCAGACTATTCCACTTCCTGATATCAGTGACTGAAGAAATACTTCCTAACATCCTCTGATTCATCTGAGTCTTCAACTTCCAATTGTGACCCCTAGTTACTGTGTCCCGTCTCTGGAACATCCAGTTTCTGCCCACCTTGTCGATTGCTCTCAGTATTTTATATGTTGTTACCATATTCCCCCGATCTCTCCAGTGTCGTCAGGTCGGTTTCAGTTAACCTCTCCTCGTAGGATATGCCCCTAAGCTCCGGGACCAGCCTTGTTTCAACCGTCTGCACTTTCTCAAATTTCCTTACGTGTTTGCTAGGTGTGGGTTCCAAACTGGTGCTACATATTCCAATATATGCCTAACGTACTGTGTACAGGGTCCTGAACGATTTCTTATTGAGATGTCGGAATGCTATTCTTAGGTTTGCTAGGCGCCCGTATGCTGCAGCAGTTATTTGATTGATGTACGCCTCAGATGTGCTCGATGTTATACTCACCCCTAGATCCTTTTTCTTGAGGGAGGTTTGTAGTCTCTGGCTCCTAGACTGTACTCCGTCTGCGGTTGTCTCTGCCCTTCCCCAGTCTTCATGACTTTGCACTTGTGGGATTGAACTCCAAGAGCCAGTTTGCTGGACCAGGCCTGCAGCCTGTTCAGATCCCTTTGTAATTCTGTCTGGTCCTCGTCCGATTGAATACTTCTCATCAATTTTACATCTGCAAACAGGGACACTTTTGAGTCTATTCCTTCCCATATACCTGAAACAGCACTGGTCCTAGGACTGACCGCTGTGGAACCCCGCTCGTTACAAGCGCCCACTCTGACACCTCGTCACGTACTATGACTCTCTGTTGTCTTCACGACAGGTATTCCCTGATCCCTGTTATACCTGCCTGGTCCTCCAGCTTTTGCACTAATCTCTTGTGTGGAACCGCGTCAAACGCTTTCTTACAGTCAAAGAAAACGCAGTCTACACACTCCTTTCTTTCTTCTCTTACTGCTATCACCCTGTCATAGAACTCCAGTAGGTTCGTGACACAGGATTTCCCGTCTCTGAAACCATGCTGGTTGTCGTTTAACTTGTGTGTGCGTGCGTGTGTGTACTCACCTAGTTGTACTCACCTAGTTGAGGTTGCGGGGGTCGAGTCCGAGCTCCTGGCCCCGCCTCTTCACTGATCGCTACTAGGTCACTCTCTCTGAACCGTGAGCTTTATCATACCTCTGCTTAAAGCTATGTATGGATCCTGCCTCCACTACATCGCTTCCCAAACTATTCCACTTACTGACTACTCTGTGGCTGAAGAAATACTTCCTAACATCCCTGTGATTCATCTGTGTCTTCAACTTCCAACTGTGTCCCCTTGTTACTGTGTCCAGTCTCTGGAGCATCCTGTCTTTGTCCACCT
The DNA here is from genome assembly GCF_038502225.1 of Cherax quadricarinatus. NCBI lineage: Eukaryota > Metazoa > Arthropoda > Malacostraca > Decapoda > Parastacidae > Cherax > Cherax quadricarinatus. The sequence goes on from NC_091336.1 coordinate 19,377,623, forward strand.
TGGCAATTCCTCTCAGTGTTTTGTATATCGTTATCATGTCCCCCCTACCTCTCCTGTCCTCCAGTGTCGTCAGGTTGATTTCCCTTAACCTCTCCTCGTAGTACATACCTCTTAGCTCTGGGACTAGTCTTGTTGCAAACCTTTGCACTTTCTCTAGTTTCTTTACGTGCTTGGCTAGGTGTGGGTTCCAAACTGGTGCCGCATACTCCACATGGGCCTAACGTACACGGTGTACAGGGTCCTGAGCGATTCCTTATTAAGATGTCGGAATGCTGTTCTGAGGTTTGCTAGGCGCCCGTATGCTGCAGCAGTTATTTGGTTGATGTGCGCTTCAGGAGATGTGCCTGGTGTTATACTCACTCCAATATCTTTTTCCTTGAGTGAGGTTTGTAGTCTCTGGCCCCCTAGACTGTACTCCGTCTGCGGTCTTCTTTGCCCTTTCCCAATCTTCATGACTTTGTGTATGTGTGTGTGTGTGTGTGTGTGTGTGTGTGTGTGTGTGTGTGTGTGTGTGTGTGTGTGTGTGTGTGTGTGTGTGTGTGTGTGTGTGTGTGTGTGTATGTGTGTGTGTGTATGTGTGTGTGCGTGTGTGTGTTTGTGCGTGTGTTTGCGTGCGGGTGCGTACGTGCGTGCGTGCGTACGTGTACACACATGCATTCTCCGAGCTGTACTCATCGACTCGTGTTTGCGGACATTAAGTCACAGCTCCTGGACCCATTTCTTAAATTTCAATCGTTGTCATTATTAGTCCCTGGCCTCTTGGGCAAAATAATGCCTAACCAAGAAACTGCGCACGGAACTTGCCTCCATCGCTCCCTTTAGCTCATTCATTTTCTGCATTAGTTAAACTCATCCTTCCCTCGCGAGATGTTGTAGGATATAGTGTAATTTACAGTTTTTCACGTCTCTTATTTTAGTGATGAATTCTGTAATGCTGAATTTTATGTTATTAAATATTTTTTTTTGTTTGATTGTACTGTATTTGTTTTATATTTATGTATTTTTTGCATAATTCTCTCTCTCCCTCTCGCCATCCCTCTCTCTCTCTCTCTCTCTCTCTCTCTCTCTCTCTTATTTATTGTTCTCATTCTTCTAACTATACCATTCATTTCACATCATCAGCAAGTCAACACCATGCACCACCTCTGTTTCACTGCTCCCTCCCAACCTTTAACCGGTGAATATAGCCTAAAATTCCTTCCGAACTGAGCGTTCCTAACGTGATATTGCAAGGCCGGACTGTTTATGTGCACTGTGTGGTCCAATTTACAGCAGTTTGTTGGCTGCTGTGAGAAATTTTGTGTGCCTGGAGGAGGGGAAAGACGAGAGAGAGAGAGAGAGAGAGAGACAGAGAGACAGAGAGACAGAGAGAGAGAGAAATTAATTACTGCACCGTTTTATTTCAAGTCACACAGGAGAAAAATAAACTTGTACTATAGTCCGTCGAGTGAGGTGAAGAGTGAAGTGAGGACCTGAGCTAGACTTGTGTTGATGCATGGCAGTTGACCTTGGAAAATCTGGGTAAGAGGTTCTCTTTACCTGGAGAGAGTTCCGGGGGTCAACGCCCCCGCGGCCCGGTCTGTGACCAGGCCTCCTTAGGTCAGTGTCCCGGGATGCGACCCACACCAGTCGACTAACACCCAGGTACCCATTTTACTGATGGGGAACATAGACAACAGGTTGAAAGAAACACGTCCAATGTTTCTACTCTGGCTGGGAATCGAACCCAGGCCCTCGCCGTGTGAAGCGAGAGCGTTAACCACCAGGCCACCAGCACCTTGGTTTTGCTGCATGGTGTCACTGGTCGTTATGTACGTGGTTTCCATATATTTTCTACGGTAATTTGAGCTTAATTAATGGATGACTCAAGAAATCGTAATGACACGATTGCAAATAAACCATACCCCCTTCACTGCCGTCAACATGACGGCAGTGAAGGGACTTGAGCTAGAGTTCGTCACGGCCACGCTAGCTGGAGATTCGTCTGTAAAAACTTGCATTTGTGGTCACAGAGGTGCCTGTGCTAACTTTCCTATGGTGTAGAAATATACCTAGTTGGATGAATCTTATTGTGGCTAGCTGGTCTAGTGGCTAACGCGACGGGCTGGAGTTTTGAGACTCTCTGACCGCGGGTTCAATCCCGGCCGGGGGTATGGTTTAATTAATGGATGATTGTTGCAACAGTTATAACGGCAGTGTTGTGGGTGCGAAGAAATTTTTCACCAGGAAATCATGTATGAAATATTATAATTTTGTTGTAAATTCTTTTTTTTTTATTCTGTATAAAAATCCTATGTAGGAACACAAGCTATGCATCTCGTTCGGAAGCTGAAACACTAGAAACGCATTTTCGTTTGTATGTTGACACCCATATCTTTAAAATATATGATGTGATCATAGTTTCGAGCTGTTTTAGACCAAAACTACCAGCGGTTGGTCATCAAATGACTGTCCTGTTTCCTGACGAACCTTACCTAACCTAACCTCACTTCCCCCGGGTCACACTCAATCCGTGTTTGCCTGGTAACCCAGACTGTTTCTACCAGCTGCTCACATACGACACAGCCATTATAACAACTACTACCCTCACACCCTCCTTAAAACGCCCACACACAACATGCACAAATTACCAAATTAACTCACTGACAAGTAACTCTAACTATATTACGCCCGTGACTCAAGAATATTCATCCGGACTTGGGTGATACCTCATCTCTGTAATAAGGTTACTCAAGTACTTTTTATCCAGGTTAAGCCGCTGCACCACAATGTCTTAATTACGCATTCCAAGGTGAATTCTCCCTCCTGGCCTTTTGAGTGTAATTACTTCAACTCCTAAATAATTTGACGCGTGTCCTAGTTAGTGTGATGGGGGTTATTAGGTGGTGTTGATGTTATCTTTGCCTGCCTACCTGCCTGCCTTCCTTCCTTTCCTGTCTGCCTGCCTGCCTGCCTGCCTGCCTGCCTGCCTGCCTGCCTGCCTGCCTGCCTGCCTGCCTGCCTTTCTGCCTGCCTTCCTTTCCTGTCTGCCTGCCTGCCTGCCTGCCTTCCTGCCTGCCTTCCTTTCCTGTCTGCCTGCCTGCCTGCCTGCCTTCCTGCCTGCCTTTCCTGTCTACCTGCCTGCCTGCCTGCCTGCCTGCCTGCCTGCCTGCCTGCCTTCCTTTCCTGTCTGCCTGCCTGCCTGCCTGCCTTCCTGCCTGCCTTTCCTGTCTACCTGCCTGCCTGCCTGCCTGCTTGCCTTCCTGCCTGCCTTCCTTTCCTGTCTGTCTGCCTGCCTGCCTGCCTGCCTTCCTTCCTTTCCTGTCTACCTGCCTGCCTGCCTGCCTGCTTGCCTTCCTGCCTGCCTTCCTTTCCTGTCTGCCTGCCTGCCTGCCTGCCTGCCTGCCTTCCTTTCCTGTCTACCTGCCTGCCTGCCTGCCTGCCTGCCTGCCTGCCTGCCTTCCTTTCCTGTCTGCCTGCCTGCCTACTTCCCTGCCTGTCTGCCTTTCTTTCTTGTCTACCTGACTGCCACCTCTCTCTCTCTCTCTCTCTCTCTCTCTCTCTCTCTCTCTTTCTCTCTCTTCCATAATACACGAACTTTACCTTTATTTTATAAAACGTAACCACTGAGACTAAGATAACCATGATAACATGGAATATTCCCAAGCCCCACATTTTTTGGTAAAATATTCCTTTTCCCTCCATCCTGATAGCCAGCTTAGATTATAGAGAATTTTTAAACAGAATACACAAGTTTAATAACAATCTTAAATATTATATTTTCGTGTTGCTTGATTGCGAAGCCGGTCATGCACTCTACCTGAGTGCATGACCCAAGTGCTTTTCATGACTCGAGACCGCCTAGCTTGATCTGCTTCAAATATTCCACCTGGTGAACTGTAAGTACGAAATTGGCTGACGGACCTACTGAGATGGGTACGAGATCTTATGATAATTTCACCTGGTGAACTGTAAGTACGAAATTGGCTGACGGACCTACTGAGATGGGTACGAGATCTTATGATAATTCCACCTGGTGAACTGTAAGTACGAAATTGGCTGACGGACCTACTGAGATGGGTACGAGATCTTATGATAATTTCACGAAGCCATTCTTCAGATTGGTTTCCACGGGTTAACTGGACCACGCCTCGCCTTGTCGACTACCAACTTTTGATGTGTTTATCAGCAATTTTGTCAGGTATATTTTATATTGGCTGTGGTATATTTATTTCTAGTTAAATGACTTGAATGTGACTCTCCCGAACGGCTTCAGTCTTTAATAACTCACTCATCTTATGGAATAGAGGAAACCTTTTGGGTTTAGGCTGTGTGATCCTGAGAATTTACCAACATAGTTAATAAACTAGGAACTGCTGGATTCTGTCAGATAATTAGAAAGTGACTTCCGATTAGCTGTAAATTTGCTAAGCTGGTGTATCTGAATGGAAAGTTAGTACTGGTTTCGAGAAATATAGTTGCAAATTTACCTCTATTTAAGAAATTAAAAAATAAATAAAAAAAAAAGCGCAGTACCGTGACTGGAACAATATGATAGAGAGAAAATCTTATGACGACATTTTGTGAATGGTCAAATAAGAACCGAAATGTCGTCAAAAGCTTTTCTCTCTCCTATATCGGGGTTATTTGCAAATTAAGATAATAGTTTCGATGTGATAACTTGTGAATGACTTTATGGTTGGTTACCGATCTTGATCACTGATGACTAAAATGTAACGAACACCTGTTAATGGTCAGTAATAACCCACATGTAGACAGAAACTCAGAAGATTGATTAATCCGTATATTCTGACCCCCCCCCCCTCCTCCCCTTATGGGATCCTTTTCATGCTGCTGAAGAGGATTCTAGAAGGGGATCGAAATATATAGATCAACCAATTTTCTCAGTTTCTATCTCTATGTGGGTTATTACTGAGCTTTAGCACTGATATATAGCTGCATTAGAAACTTACGCCGCATTCTGCATGACTCCTTTTGCCTGCATTGAGGTGGAGGGAGCTGGGCTTCCGATACGGGGAAACCCAATTGGAATCACATCAGCTTATTTTTTTCCTCGGAGGAGAGCGAAACGTCGTTAAGTAAGAGGCTTGCTCAGTCCGTGTCTTCGATATTATTGTCTCAATCAAGTGCAGCAGTTAATGGTGCACGACTCGGTTCCCTGATGGGCGAGGCGTGTCTCCCTCCAGTTACAGTTGTGAACAATTATTGGTAATTCTTGTTTACGAGAACACGCGCCTCTACTTCTCTCTTTCTTGTGGACTTGTATTATCTGAGGACATGCTCTGTTTACCCTTGTGAGGCATCAGGGGAAGGAATGTGGGTCGTGGATGTGGGAGAGACGGCGTGAAACTGTGTAGTTACCTATTTGTATTATACTCATTGGGAAGTGCGTTTTCTGTTGGCGTCATGCAGCTTGAGAACAATGATAGGTAATCAAGTTCTGACTGAGCAGGGGAAGTCCTTAATTACATGAGGGTTCTGCCCTTGAAGGGATCTTACCTATTTGAAGCTAGAGGAGCACAGTAATACTCATTGGGTTCCATGTTTTCTTGATTTATTTTTATCGAGTATTGTTAATTGTATTGGAAGAAGGCATGTGCGGGTGTTGTTGCTTGTCGGAGAATGGTAGTGCTCCTGGTAGTTGGTCTCGGTGTTGCTGGTGGTGGTGGTGGTTGGAGAATGGTAGTGCTCCTGGTAATTGGTCTCGGTGTTGCTACTGGTGGTGGTGGTTTGAGAATGGTAGTGCTCCTGGTAGTTTGTCTAGGTGTTGCTGGTGGTGGTGGTGGCTGGAGAATGGTAGTGCTTCTGGTAGTTGGTCTGGGTGTTGCTACTGGTGGTGGTGGTGGTTGGAGAATGGTAGTGCTCCTAGTAGTTTTTCTGGGTGTTGCTACTGGTGGTGGTGGTTGGAGAATGGTAGTGCTCCTGGTAGTTGGTCTCGGTGTTGCTACTGGTGGTGGTGGTGGTGGTGGTTGGAGAATGGTAGTGCTTCTAGTAGTTTTTCTGGGTGTTGCTACTGGTGGTGGTGGCTGGAGAATGGTAGTGTTTCTGGTAGTTGGTCTGGGTGTTGCTACTGGTGATGGTGGTGGTGGTGGTTGTTGGAGAATGGTAGTGCTCCTGGTAGTTGGTCTGGGTGTTGCTACTGGTGGTGGTGGTTGGAGAATGGTAGTGCTCCTGGTAGTTGGTCTGGGTGTTGCTACTGGTGGTGGTGGATGGAGAATGGTAGTGCTCCTGGTAGTTGGTCTGGGTGTTGCTACTGGTGGTGGTGGTTGGAGTATGGTAGTGCTCCTGGTAGTTGGCCTGGGTGTTGCTACTGGTGGTGGTGGTTGGAGTATGGTAGTGCTCCTGGTAGTTGGTCTGGGTATTGCTCCTGTCGTGACAGGGGCGGCGTCAGTTATTGGGGCATATAACTGGTATTAGTAATTCAGGCAGCTGATACGATTATGTTGCAACGCGTCAAACAATAATTGAGTAACGCTTCATACACCGTATGTTTGCATTATACGCCTGTTTGATCTCTTGTCATATCAGAATAGTTGGAAACAAATAAAGTTAGAGACAGTTTTCACTAGTTTACAGAAATATGTATATAAATATATATATATATATATATATATATATATATATATATATATATATATATATATATATATATATATATATATATATATATATATATATATATATATATACATACATATATATATATATATATATATATATATATATATATGGATATATATGGAGGAAGCATCCGTCTCTGTTACCGAGATATTGTGACGTCAAACACAAGCATGATAACGAAAGCATAATAGGTGGATTTTTGTCATTACTGTGGGCCTATATGGCCTCATTATCTTCTAAAGGCTTAACATTAGTGGCAATTATCTCGCTCGCAATGCGGCCGATGTTATCGGCAATGTCATCAGCGCTATCGATTGTGACCTGTGTTGGACTGTCATTATTGGTCTGGATTGTTAGGCTAATCTTAACTGAGGGAGAGCGATGAGAGAGCGAGAGTTGGTGGAGAAAAGTGTGGTAAGGAGAGCGGCAAAGGGAGAAACAGAGACTGCAAAAGAGCGAAATAAATAAATGCTTCAAGGAAAAATGCTGCTGGGGTAATAATAGGAGAACATTCTATCTTTCATGTCTTCGTGTTTGGCTTCCAGTGGACTAGTCAAGAAGATTGTGTCCGAACGCTTGAGAGGCGCGGTAGGAGCTCAAGACCCAAGGTTCACTGAGGCAGCCATGCGGTGGGACACTCTTGTAGACTCCTCCAGTAGACCAGCTCCTCCCGAAGAGCACAAATAGTCCCACTGGGACAAACCGATCATGGAAAATATCGCCAACGTAATGCTCACCAACGCTTCAGGAAAGGGCAAAGCTCGTCTCCTAGCGGTGAAGGCACCACACTCAGGAGATTTCCTTCTAGCTGCTCCCAGTTCCTCCTTGGGCACTCGACTCGACCCACAGGCCATTCGGATTGGTGTTGCTCTTCGCCTAGCCGCCCCCATCTTCACCGAACATAGGTGTATTTGAGGAAGGGCGACGGCTGATCAATTCGGACTTCATGGTCTCGTGTGTCACACATCAGAAGGGAAGTATGCTAGACATGAGGAGGTCAACGACATCATAGAGAGACGCCTCGATTCAGCCCAATGTCCAGCCCAACGGGAACCCCAAGCCCAGAGGTCTGACGGAAGTCAAAAGCGTCCTGATGCAGCCACTATGCTACCCTGGAAGAATGGAAATCAGAGTGCCTGGGACTACACCTGTGCCGTCACATTGGCAGACACCTACTTCCCATTCTCCGTAGCCGAAGGGGGTGGAGCTGCCAGCCACAGGAAGACCCAGAAGACCCGCAAATATGAAGACCTCCCCCCTTGCTATAACTTCATCCCAGTAGGGTCGGAGACCCTTGGAACATGGGGCAGGTGTGCTCTAAAGTTCCTCAAAGAGCTGGGTGAAAAACTCATTATAGAAACCAAGGACCACTGGGTGGCCAGCTTCCTTTTTCAGAGACTCAGTGCTACGATCCAGAGGGGAAATGCCTGCAGCATTCTGGGCACGCGACCCACCGCCGGGGAGCTGGACGAAGTATTCGAGATGCAGCTCTGAGTTGTTATCTATCTTGTTTTACTCCCTATTGTATTTTTGTAAATGTATTTTGTCACTGTATTTTGTCTTTCAATAATATATATATTAAATATACGGGGTGGTAGGAGAAAATTTTCAGTTTTCCCTAAAGCAAGTTTATTCTTTTCTCTGAAGATGAGGGTCCCCAGGATAGTTCCAGAGGTGGTATCTCCCAATAATTTAAATATATATATATACATATATATATATATATATATATATATATATATATATATATATATATATATATATATATATATATATATATATATATATATATATATATATATATATATATATATATATATATTTACCTGGAGTTTACCTGGAGAGAGTTCCGGGGGTCAACGCCCCCGCGGCCCAGTCTATGACCAGGCCTCCTGGTGGATCAGAGCCTGATCAACCCGGCTGTTGCTGCTGGTTGAACGCTAACCAACGTACGAGACACAGCCCGGCTGGTCAGGAACCGACTTTAGGTGCTTGTCCAGTGCCAGCTTGAAGACTGCCAGGGGTCTGTTGGTAATCCCCCTTAAGTATGCTGGGAGGCAGTTGAACAGTCTCGGGCCCCTGACACTTATTGTATGGTCTCTTAACGTGCTAGTGACACCCCTGCTTTTCATTGGGGGGATGTTGCATCGTCTGCCAAGTCTTTTGCTTTCGTAGTGAGTGATTTTCGTGTGCAAGTTCGGTACTAGTCCCTCTAGGATTTTCCAGGTGTATATAATCATGTATCTCTCCCTCCTGCGTTCCAGGGAATACAGTTTAAGGAACCTCAAGCGCTCCCAGTAATTGAGGTGTTTTACCTCCGTTATGCGCGCCGTGAAGGTTCTCTGTACATTTTCTAGGTCAGCAATTTCACCTGCCTTGAAAGGTGCTGTTAGTGTGCAGCAATATTCCAGCCTAGATAGAACAAGTGACCTGAAGAGTGTCATCATGGGCTTGGCCTCCCTAGTTTTGAAGGTTCTCATTATCCATCCTGTCATTTTTCTAGCAGATGCGATTGATACAATGTTATGGTCCTTGAAGGTGAGATCCTCAGACATGATCACTCCCAGGTCTTTGACGTTGGTGTTTCGCTCTATTTTGTGGCCAGAATTTGTTTTGTACTCTGATGAAGGTTTAATTTCCTCATGTTTACCATATCTGAGTAATTGAAATTTCTCATCGTTGAACTTCATATTGTTTTCTGCAGCCCACTGAAAGATTTGGTTGATGTCCGCCTGGAGCCTTGCAGTGTCTGCAATAGAAGACACTGTCATGCAGATTCGGGTGTCATCTGCAAAGGAAGACACGGTGCTGTGGCTGACATCCTTGTCTATGTCAGATATGAGGATGAGGAACAAGATGGGAGCGTGTACTGTGCCTGTATATATATATATATATATATATATATATATATATATATATATATATATATATATATATATATATATATATATATATATATATATATATATATGTGTGTGTGTGTGTGTGTGTGTGTGTGTGTGTGTGTGTGTGTGTGTGTGTCGACATTAGATGGTATAGTACATTTTTTACGTATAAAATGGCCGATACCAGCTGATCATTTTTGAAATATTAAATTTACCCACGTGCTTAAAAATATCAACATGATTATGAGAGTTACTCACACACACACACACACACACACACATACACACACACACACACACACACACACACACACACACACACACACACACACACACACACACACACACACACACACACACGCACACAGTGCTATTTTTGGTATATGTGAACGACATGATGGAAGGGTTAGACTCAGAAGTGTCCCTGTTTGCAGATGATGTGAAGTTAATGAGGAGAATTAAATCTGATGAGGACCAGGCAGGACTTCAAAGAGACCTGGACGGACTGGACACCTGGTCGAGCAAATGGCTTCTCGAATTTAATCCTGCCAAATGCTAAGTCATGAAGATAGGGGAAGGGCACAGAAGACCACAGACAGAGTATAGGCTAGGTGGCCAAAGACTGCAAACCTCACTCAAGGAGAAAGATCTTGGGGTGAGTATAACACCGAGCATGTCTCCGGAAGCACACATCAATCAGATAACTGCTGCAGCATATGGGCGCCTGGAAAACCTGAGAACAGCATTCCGATGCCTTGGTAAGGAATCGTTCAAGACACTGTACACCGTGTATGTCAGGCCCATACTGGAGTATGCAACACCTGTTTGGAACCCGCACTTGATAAAGCACGTCAAGAAACTAGAGAAAGTACAAAGGTTTGCGACAAGGTTAGTTCCAGAGCTAAGGGGAATGTCCTATGAAGAAAGATTAAGGGAAATCGGCCTGACGACACTGGAGGACAGGAGAGTCAGGGGAGACATGATAACGACATATAAAATATTGCGTGGAATAGACAAGGTGGACAAAGACAGGATGTTCCAGGGAGGGGACACAGAAACAAGAGGCCACAATTGGAAGTTGAAGGCACAAATGAGTCAGAGAGATAGTAGGAAGTATTTCTTCAGTCATAGAGTTGTAAGGCAGTGGAATAGCCTAGAAAATGACGTAGTGGAGGCAGGAACCATACACAGTTTTAAGACGAGGTTTGATAAAGCTCATGGAGCGGGGAGAGAGAGAGGGCCCAGTAGCAACCGGTGAAGAGGCGGGGCCAGGAGCTAAGACTCGACCCCTGCAACCACAAATAGGTGAGTACAAATAGGTGAGTACACGCACACACACACACACACACACACACACACACACACACACACACACACACACACACAGGCCAAGTAAGGAAAAATAACAATATCATCCAAGAGAAATTAAGTTATTTAATATTTAACCTTCCTGTGTTATTTAACACTACTTTTGTAATAAATATTCCCTTATATATTGAACACAATCATTTTAATTTTAAAAACAAAAAATATAGGAAAAGTATCGGTATTGGCAAATGTTTTGGTATCGTCCCATTCCTAAATATTTTAGTTTTTATCAAGTATTATCGGATAGCTCTAGCCTGAACTCTTCTGTACCCTTAGTTAGGTTAGGTTAGGTAAGATTCGTCAGGAAACAGGACGATTGTTTCCTGACGCGGGTTTTAGTCATATGACGGCCCACCATCGGAGCTTTTGGTTATCTGACCGAGGCCTTCAGCTGGCTTCTCTCCATCTCTTTAAAAATTAATATTTATTTCATATTATGATGTGTTGGGCTAAGTGATGCGCATATCCGACTTTGTCTGTGTCTAAGGTTAAACCATACCGTGGGTGGGGTTAAAACCCGCTGTCAGTCACAAAACTCCAGACTCGTGAGTCAAGTCTAAGGTTAGTCCGTCACACGTTTTCAGTCCTTGGTTGATAGTGATAAGAGGCATGTGCAATAGTTAGGCATCTCTATTCTGAAACGTTTCGCCTACACAGCAGGCTTCCTCAGTCGAGTACAGAGGCGGCAGCAGAACGAGTAGAGATATAAAGACGATGTAATCAAGGCGATGTACTGATTACATTATCTTCACATCATTACTGCTTTTGCTGCCTCCTCTGTACTCACGACTGAAGAAGCTAATGTATAGGGGAAACATTTCGGAATAAAGGTACCTAACTGTTGCATTATGTGTCTTACTTATCAACTTGTCGGTATTAAATACCATTGTCATATTCTTGGTTGATGTGTTCTTCCTTATCAGCCAAGAATTAATAAATCTCTTCGCAGAGAAAGTTTATTCACAATAAAAGCCTTTTCTGCACCGGGCCTTCATACTTCACCCTAAAATGGCCACCACTCTGTGTGTACACCTAGTTTACCCTCTTAGATAAATGCCTTATCCTAGAACCTCGAGTAAAGCTTCTAAACTGAAGATATTGAGGAGTTCCGGGTAAACGCAGACATGGTTGGCCAATATTGGCTGACACTAGTCGCGTCGCTAAATATTTATTTTGTATTAACATAGAAGCGGAGATGTGCTGGCAAACTGCTCAAGATGTTTCCAGATGCCTGGGACGAAGTGTGATGGATTGTAGTAACTTGAACTGAAGCTATTGTATAAGTGAGGGTGAAGAGGAGAGACAGTAGGAGGGAGGGAGAGAGAGAGAGAGAGAGAGAGAGACAGAGAGACAGAGAGAGACAGAGACAGAGATAGAGACAGAGAGACAGAGACAGAGACAGACTTAAAAGGAAAAGAAAATAAAGAGGAGGGGAGGGAGGGAAGAAGGAGGGAAGGAAGGTAGAAAGAAACAAAGGAAGGAAGGAAGGAAAAGCTAAGGGACAGATAGTCAGAGGGTCAAACTAGCAGAGAAAGCCTAGGCAGGAAACCACACACTGGACGTTTAGAGTCAGTCCTAAGGGACACAAACATTGCCACAACTTTTCTCAAGCGGGACTGAAAATTTATGCAAGTGGCTTTCTAAGTCGCCCTGAGGTTCATTAGTGCTTTACTTTCAATAAAACCGTGATTTCTAAAACAAATATTTGATTTCAAGTAGGTGTATAAAATACGTTTTTTAATTAAAAAAAATGACATTTTAACGTCTTCAGATTATCATTGATTTATTTATGTGAAGAATTAAACCTTATTCTTCATTATTTTTATTAAACGTAATGCCCATTTATCAAGGTCAGTTTTTACCTTTTCCTCCTGGAAGAGGAAAATAAAGCCAAGAGTGGACTGGCATTTGCAGTTTACAAGATTGTAATAATGTTGGTAGAATTACCGACAATATGTAAAGTAAAAGGACACAAGTGCAACTAATGTGACATTTTATTGTGGCAACGTTTCGCTCTCCAGGAGGTTTATCAAGCCATGTATTGTTTGTAATGGCTTGATAAAGCTCCTGGAGAGCGAAACGTTGCCACAATAAAATGTCACATTAGTTGCACTTGTGTCCTTTTACTTTACAGTTTACAAGATAATAAGCGGTTGAGAGGGAAGGGTATATTTGGGGTCTTACAACACACGATTTACTTAATTAAGGTTCGAGCCTCCGTCCATGTGAGTAGTTACGTCCACTCATCGATAGACAGGCACTAGAACTGTACTTAACTGGTTGCCTCGGATGGTTTTTAGATACATATGTACTTGAAACTCCTAATTTCCCCCCTGTTTACAGTAATTAAAACAGTATGTGTAAACTTTGTAAAAGTCTGACTGAGCAAACGAGAAAGAATGAATGAGCCTGACGAGTTTCGAGAGTTTTTTCTATTTCCAGAGCCCAGCCTTGGGCTAGGCTCGTCTGTTGCTTGCCTGGTTAACCAGGCTGTTGCTGCTGGCGGCCCAATAACCCACATATCCATCACTACGAGACTGATCATAAAAAAACTCTGATGATTCAAATAATCAGTTACTAATAAATAACTACAGCCACAGACATAGGCTGATAAACCCTAAATAAAGGTATAGTAATAATAAAGATAAATAGAATGAGGAAAAGTAAAAATCGACAGTTTAAGAAAAAATAAACTGGTTAAACAAAAATACATTCTTATAAATTGGAGAGACAGGACGGGGAAAAGTAAATAAAGACAGGCTGATAAAAAGTAAATAAAGACGGGGTAATAAAAAGTCAATAAAACTCTAGTAAGCCGTGTAATGTTCGAGCCACTCCCTCGGGACGACGTAACTCTCTTGAAACTTTCAACAAAATTGCTTGCGGTCGTGTCCCGGACTCTTTACTGCTTTGCCTTTACAACACGGCAAACACGCAGACTTGAATCCACCCAAAAACTGCACTGCAATTTACCACACCCAGGGGAGGACGCCGGGAGGAGTTGCATTGTGTTCAACATTGTTTCCCGTAAGCTGTATGTACTCAAGCCTGGCATAGACTTTAAGGTGCCAGGGGAAAGAAACCCAGGTAGGTGATATCAGGAGGCATGGCAGAGGATGCTGATATCGAAGAAAAACTGCATGGAAAACTTGACATCGCAGATTATATATATATATATATATATATATATATATATATATATATATATATATATATATATATATATATATATATATATATATATATAGGTAGTAGGTTGGTAGACAGCAACTGCCCAGGGAGGTACTACCGTCCTGCCAAGCGAGTGTAAAACGAAAGCCTGTAATTGTTTTACACGATGGTAGGATTGCTGGTGTCCTTTTTTCTGTCTCATAAACATGCAAGATTTCAGGTACGTCTTGCTACTTCTACTTACACTTAGGTCACACTACACATACATGTACAAGCATATATATACACACACACACACCTCTGGGTTTTCTGCTATTTTCTTTCTAGTTCTTGTTCTTGCTTATTTCCTCTTACCTCCATGGGGAAGTGGAACAGAATTCTTCCTCCGTAAGCCATGCGTGTTGTACGAGGCGACTAAAATGCCGGGAGCAAGGGGCTAGTAACCCCTTCTCCTGTATAAATTACTAAACTTAAAAAAGAGAAACTTTTGTTTTTCTTTTTGGGCCACCCTGCCTCGGTGGGATACGGCCGGTTTGTTGAAAGAAGATATATATATATATAATATATATATATATATAATATATATATATATAAATGTATATATATAATATATGTATATATATAATATATATATAATATGTATATATATAATATATATATATATATATATATATATATATATATATATATATATATATATATATATATATATATATATATATATACAAAACAACCACTGTGAAAGAATAGAGAAATTCCAAGCGCTTTCGTGACTACTCACATTATCAAGGAACAATGAAAGTAATGCATCAAAGGAAGGCATATAAAGGGTCTAGCCCACACCTCACTATCACATCCCACAACAAAGCAACACTTGACGCGCAACTCATAAGAAAGGGAACACTGCAGCAGACCCGCTGGCCCAACTAGACAGGTCCTTCACACAACCCACCAACAAACTATTCTACCCAAGAATTATATATATATATATATATATATATATATATATATATATATATATATATATATATATATATATATATATATATATATATTTATATATATTTATTTTTATTTTTTATTATCACACCGGCCGATTCCCACCAAGGCAGGGTGGCCCGAAAAAGAAAAACTTTCACCATCATTCACTCCATCACTGTCTTGCCAGAAGGGTGCTTTACACTACAGTTTTTAAACTGCAACATTAACACCCCTCCTTCAGAGTGCAGGCACTGTACTTCCCATCTCCAGGACTCAAGTCCGGCCTGCCGGTTTCCCTGAATCCCTTCATAAATGTTACTTTGCTCACACTCCAACAGCACGTCAAGTATTAAAAACCATTTGTCTCCATTCACTCCTATCAAACACGCTCACGCATGCCTGCTGGAAGTCCAAGCCCCTCGCACACAAAACCTCCTTTACCCCCTCCCTCCAACCCTTCCTAGGCCGACCCCTACCCCGCCTTCCTTCCACTACAGACTGATACACTCTTGAAGTCATTCTGTTTCGCTCCATTCTCTCTACATGTCCGAACCACCTCAACAACCCTTCCTCAGCCCTCTGGACAACAGTTTTGGTAATCCCGCACCTCCTCCTAACTTCCAAACTACGAATTCTCTGCATTATATTCACACCACACATTGCCCTCAGACATGACATCTCCACTGCCTCCAGCCTTCTCCTCGCTGCAACATTCATCACCCACGCTTCACACCCATATAAGAGCGTTGGTAAAACTATACTCTCATACATTCCCCTCTTTGCCTCCAAGGACAAAGTTCTTTGTCTCCACAGACTCCTAAGTGCACCACTCACTCTTTTTCCCTCATCAATTCTATGATTCACCTCGTCTTTCATAGACCCATCTGCTGACACGTCCACTCCCAAATATCTGAATACGTTCACCTCCTCCATACTCTCTCCCTCCAATCTGATATTCAATCTTTCATCACCTAATCTTTTTGTTATCCTCATAACCTTACTCTTTCCTGTATTCACCTTTAATTTTCTTCTTTTGCACACCCTACCAAATTCATCCACCAATCTCTGCAACTTCTCTTCAGAATCTCCCAAGAGCACAGTGTCATCAGCAAAGAGCAGCTGTGACAACTCCCACTTTGTGTGTGATTCTTTATCTTTTAACTCCACGCCTCTTGCCAAGACCCTCGCATTTACTTCTCTTACAACCCCATCTATAAATATATTAAACAACCACGGTGACATCACACATCCTTGTCTAAGGCCTACTTTTACTGGGAAAAAATTTCCCTCTTTCCTACATACTCTAACTTGAGCCTCACTATCCTCGTAAAAACTCTTCACTGCTTTCAGTAACCTACCTCCTACACCATACACTTGCAACATCTGCCACATTGCCCCCCTATCCACCCTGTCATACGCCTTTTCCAAATCCATAAATGCCACAAAGACCTCTTTAGCCTTATCTAAATACTGTTCACTTATATGTTTCACTGTAAACACCTGGTCCACACACCCCCTACCTTTCCTAAAGCCTCCTTGTTCATCTGCTATCCTATTCTCCGTCTTACTCTTAATTCTTTCAATTATAACTCTACCATACACTTTACCAGGTACACTCAACAGACTTATCCCCCTATAATTTTTGCACTCTCTTTTATCCCCTTTGCCTTTATACAAAGGAACTATGCATGCTCTCTGCCAATCCCTAGGTACCTTACCTTCTTCCATACATTTATTAAATAATTGCACCAACCACTCCAAAACTATATCCCCACCTGCTTTTAACATTTCTATCTTTATCCCATCAATCCCGGCTGCCTTACCCCCTTTCATTTTACCTACTGCCTCACGAACTTCCCCCACACTCACAACTGGCTCTTCCTCACTCCTACAAGATGTTATTCCTCCTTGCCCTATACACGAAATCACAGCTTCCCTATCTTCATCAACATTTAACAATTCCTCAAAATATTCCTTCCATCTTCCCAATACCTCTAACTCTCCATTTAATAACTCTCCTCTCCTATTTTTAACTGACAAATCCATTTGTTCTCTAGGCTTTCTTAACTTGTTAATCTCACTCCAAAACTTTTTCTTATTTTCAACAAAATTTGTTGATAACATCTCACCCACTCTCTCATTTGCTCTCTTTTTACATTGCTTCACCACTCTCTTAACTTCTCTCTTTTTCTCCATATACTCTTCCCTCCTTGCATCACTTCTACTTTGTAAAAACTTCTCATATGCTAACTTTTTCTCCCTTACTACTCTCTTTACATCATCATTCCACCAATCGCTCCTCTTCCCTCCTGCACCCACTTTCCTGTAACCACAAACTTCTGCTGAACACTCTAACACTACATTTTTAAACCTACCCCATACCTCTTCGACCCCATTGCCTATGCTCTCATTAGCCCATCTATCCTCCAATAGCTGTTTATATCTTACCCTAACTGCCTCCTCTTTTAGTTTATAAACCTTCACCTCTCTCTTCCCTGATGCTTCTATTCTCCTTGTATCCCATCTACCTTTTACTCTCAGTGTAGCTACAACTAGAAAGTGATCTGATATATCTGTGGCCCCTCTATAAACATGTACATCCTGAAGTCTACTCAACAGTCTTTTATCTACCAATACATAATCCAACAAACTACTGTCATTTCGCCCTACATCATATCGTGTATACTTATTTATCCTCTTTTTCTTAAAATATGTATTACCTATAACTAAACCCCTTTCTATACAAAGTTCAATCAAAGGGCTCCCATTATCATTTACACCTGGCATCCCAAACTTACCTACCACACCCTCTCTAAAAGTTTCTCCTACTTTAGCATTCAAGTCCCCTACCACAATTACTCTCTCACTTGGTTCAAAGGCTCCTATACATTCACTTAACATCTCCCAAAATCTCTCTCTCTCCTCTGCATTCCTCTCTTCTCCAGGTGCATACACGCTTATTATGACCCACTTCTCGCATCCAACCTTTACTTTAATCCACATAATTCTTGAATTTACACATTCATATTCTCTTTTCTCCTTCCATAACTGATCATTTAACATTACTGCTACCCCTTCCTTTGCTCTAACTCTCTCAGATACTCCAGATTTAATCCCATTTATTTCCCCCCACTGAAACTCTCCTACCCCCTTCAGCTTTGTTTCGCTTAGGGCCAGGACATCCAACTTCTTTTCATTCATAACATCAGCAATCATCTGTTTCTTGTCATCCGCACTACATCCACGCACATTTAAGCAACCCAGTTTTATAAAGTTTTTCTTCTTCTCTTTTTTAGTAATTGTATACAGGAGAAGGGGTTACTAGCCCATTGCTCCCGGCATTTTAGTCGCCTCATACGACACGCATGGCTTACGTATATATGCATATATATATATATATATATATATATATATATATATATATATATATATATATATATATATATATATATATATATATGCATATATATATATATACATATATATATATATATATATATATATATATATATATATATATATATATATATATATATATATATATATATATATATATATATATATATTTATATATATATATATATCTTGCCGAATTGGTAAAACTGGTCAATTAGCAAGAACTCATTTAATGTTAAGTCCTTTCTAAAATTTTCTCTTATACATTTAAAGATATATTTTTTCAATTATGTTAATATAAAAAATTAATAATTTTGTACCATAAGAACCTTAGAAATCTTACCTAACCTTATTATAAGAAGAGCAACAAAATCTTCTGTTGCCAAACATTAGTTTCCTCTTCTCTCTCTATCTCTCTCTTTCTCTATCTCTATCTCCCATGTGAGACGCAAGCAACTCACCCCAATCCTAATATCGTCATCAAACCGGGAAAGAACTTCCTTGCTTTCCCTCAGTGTGTGGAGCAAGTCTCACGAGACGCCAAGAAGTCAGTAGACAACCCAAGACTAACCTCACTTATCCTCCGGAGGACCTTACAAGAAATCAGAAGAGGCTTGAGGAAGTTCGAAGACACCCGAGGCATACCTCATCTCTCATCCGGAGAACCCGAGAAAAACAAGAACCTGAGTACAAGACGTGGGGGAGTAACAAGACATAAACACACACACACACACACACACACACACACACACACACACACACACACACACACACAGTCACATATATACACCTCACGACTCGCCTGGGAATCAGACATAACAGGAGGATTCATGATCACAATACAAGCGTAAATACTCTCTCGTCACTTCATAAAAATAAAAATCAACATTTACCATTATTTGGTAAACCACATTAATAAAAGCCATATGATAAATGGCGAAACAATAACGCTGAAACAATGAAAAGAAAGCGTTTTTGTCAATAAAGTAATAAAACTAGATTCTTTGTTTTTCACTTTTTCATATATAAAATACAAAACACGGGTGAAAACAAGGAAGACACCCAGAAATTGCCTGTCTGACTTTCGCACGTCAAAAAGAAAGGGAAAATATGAACAGCTGTTTGTATGTGTGTATGTGTGAGAGAAAGAGGGAGAGAGAGAGAGAGAGAGAGAGAGAGAGAGAGAGAGAGAGAGAGTGTGTGTGTGTGTGTGTTGTCATGCGTATGCGTGTGCGTCTTTCCGCATGTCCACTCCCGCCCCTGAAGTTGTTCGACACTGAAAGGTGTTTCCAGCCTGGCTTTGTTGGAGTGCTTCTATCGGAACATTCATGCAAGTCTTTATTTTACGTTTTCACGAATTTCCTGCAGCACTTTAAAGTCAACTTCTCTGGGAAAACTGCTGCCAAGAGCTTGTGTTACTTTCCTTCAAGCGTAACAGTGTAAAATTCACCAAATGCACGTGTGTAAAAAAATTTTCCCACAGCTGAACATTTTCTTACACTTTTCGACATACGAAATGTTACCATCTGTATTAGTATTCTCATGTTACTGTATCATGAACATATGCATCTATACTCTTATATTACTGAACAATACATAAATGTCCGCACACAGAAGAATGAGACTTCCTAGGACGTTTTGGTTCCAGTTAGACCATTAACTAGTCACAGGGAAGCGCGGAAGGGAAGGAGCTAGTATTTATCCAAGAAGGGGACTAGACTGGGAGAATGAGAGGTGTTACTAGTGCCCTTTTTATTCATTACTTAACAGTACGCTTCTAAAATTAAAATTTAACTATCAGAAACAAAAGTTAATCATTGGTATATTCTACATTATATTATTACAATAACATGCAGGTCCAGCATCAGGGTATATACACAGGTGTATGCGTGTGCGTATCTCCAGGTGCATATACACATAGTTTTCTTGTATTAGGCATTTAAGCATACTTGGCTGGTTGTATGCATGTGAAATCCAGCCTCAATGACCCTCATACACCCAACTCACAAATTTGGATAAGAGACCAAGCAAATATCTTGTATTGTGAATATTCTTTTCTGTACTTAGAGACGAATATATATAAATTATATTTATTAAATGTCTGTGTGTGTTTATACATATTTGTCAAAATATCCTCTTCTTGGTGTCACTCTAACATGTGGTAAAATCATTATTTCCAAGTATATCTTCTGAAGCCATCTATTTGAAGTTATCAGAGTATGCTTGGTATATTCTAGACTTTCTGTCTAATTTTCAGTAGGGGTTAACTTCTAAGTATTCTTCCTACTTAATACTACGTTTGTATTTAATGTCTCCTAGAAATGTTTCTCTTCGGCTGTAACTGATATTCATTTCTGTCTCCCTGTCAGTTTTTTAAAGATTAAAGATTATTTCAGCATGGTACAATGTCTGTACAGAGATGGCTGACATTTCGTCTTCTTCTGGCTATCATTTGAACTTCCCTGATTTGTTTACTTGTACGTATTTCTTAAGTTCTTTTCATGTCTTCTTTTTAGTTTTCCCGTTCCATGTTCCGTATAGTGCCCTCTCTAAATGCTCGTTTTTTTTTTTTATCTACGGTGTTGTTACAAGTCGTTGCTAATTTTCTCTCCGTTTACTTCCGCAGTGACGTTTGTCGTGGCGAGTTACTCACAATAAGGGACGGAAGAGACGCAGAATGATCAACAATGTTATTACTTACAAGACAGAGTTACTTTCTCAAGGGAGTTCCTCCATATTTTTCATCTCTTTCCCTCCCTTTCTTTTCCCCCTTTCATTTCTCCTTTCCTTTTTTCCTTACTGCTTCACTCCCTTCCTACCTTCCTTCCTTCCTTCATTACAACTTGCCTCCCTCCTTCCTTTATTCTTCTTATTCATAAATTCCTTTCATCATTTATCAGTTCACTGTTACATACAATTCTAAACTTATTCCTTCAGTCAGGAGAGAATTCATAGCGTGTCTGAATTCAAGACTTTCTTTTCCACTTGTTTTAATCCTGTAAAATTAATTCTAGTGCTCATAGACACACACACACACACACACACACACACACACACACACACACACACACAAGTAGTGGTTGTGACGTAGTGGCGGCAGAATCCACACATAGCTTTAAGAAGAGGTATGATAAAGCTCATGGAGCAAGGAGAGGACCTAGCAGAGACCAGTGAAGAGGCGGGGCCTGGAGCTATGACTCGACCCCTGCAATATACACACACACACACACACACACACACAGAGTTGAAACAAATGGAAACCATAAGCTCAAATGAGCCCCAGGTATAAAACGTTAATTTACTGTAAAATGCAACAATTATTTGCGTACATTATGTTGGGGTGATGCTGACTCAATACACGGATTCAAAAGTGGAGAGAACAAGGCCCTAGATTCTGGGATTAACAGCAGTGGACGGATGAGCAGAGGCGGGTCCCAAGAGCTAGGCACTGACTCCCCCTAGACCAAACTTGCTAGCGACACATAAACACACTTAACATCAGCTTGCTGGCTTCTCTCTCCGGCTCTTGAAATCCTCACCCACAAGAACACAGGTTTCCACTCAGCTTAGCTCATGTGAAGAATTGGGAAGTTTTTCCCTGAGACTTTGAGAACATTCACGACCCCATTTTCCCATCAAAAAAAAAAAAAAGACGTTGATAATCTTCCGTAAAGAACCTCTTTTGCTTTACTTTACACATAAACTCACACATAGCCACGAAAAAATAGATTTTCGCGAAAAGAAAATTTTGACTGAATACAGAAAATCTTGTTGGCATGTGAACTAAGTTTAAGTATATTATTATTATTATTATTATTATTATTATTATTATTATTATTATTATTATTATTATTATTATTATTATTATTATTATTATATGTAGGGAAAGTGCTAAAACTGAAAGGGTTATACAGCGCTTTGGGGAAGGGGAGGAAATCAAGTTCGATCCAAGGAAGGGACGAACGGGTCCCATTCCATAAACTGAAAGTCTATCACCGGCATCAAGGAGGCTCACTCGAGGGGGCAATTAACATAGGCTTTCAGTGAAACGTAAGAACAATTTAACAAACAAAATAAACAAACCAGGCTATTTCTCTCTGTGTATATTTTCAGGAGTATATATCTCAATGTTTATACATCGTATATACAGCAGATATATAGTTACAGAACTACATATACATAAAGTTTGCTTTAATCTCTACATTAAGGATTAAAGTATCTCTCACTGGTGGCTTATCGTCACCTTAACGACTCTCATTTAGTCGATACGATTAAAACCAAATTAACTGCTACTGAATCACCGAACTCATCATCTGACAAGTACACGTAGCAGATCTGAGAAGTACACACGTCAGACATGTTTTCCTGTTTCCTGACGAACAAAAAGCGCCCCTTAATTAAGGTCTTAAACATTTCCTATTTCGAAGATTTATGAGAGGTATGTAAAATATGATTAAAAGCTTCTACTGAAAATTTGTAGAAGTTGTGAAGCGTCTCAATGAAAACTTGCATTAAATAAGTTAGTTTTGTTTGGTTGTGTTAAAACAGGTTGAGTTAACACAGGTTGAGTGAACATAGGTTGAGTTAACACACGTTGAGTTAACATAGGTTGAATTAACGCAAAAGACAAAGAATCAGTTTCATTACAGTATAACATAAAGTGCATATTGTATTTGAGAAACATTATATATTACACATACATAAATAAAAGCTATACTGACAGTCCTCCCACACATAAACACATAATGGAAAAGGAGACTTGGGTTACAGTTCAGGACATTTATTAAAGGCGACATTTCGCCATGGGTCTCTTCATTAGTTCATTACCCCACCCGTGGTATGGTTTGTTTGCAATCGTGTCGTTACGATTTCGTGAGTCATGTTTTCGGCTTTGAGGGGACTTGAGCTAGAGTTCGTCACGGCCACGCTAGCTGGTGATTCGTCCGTAAAAACTTGTATTTGTGGTCACAGTGGTGCCTATGCTAACCTTCCTATGGTGTATAAATATACCTAGTTGGATAAATCTTATTATGGCTAGCTGGCCTAGTGGCTAACGAGTCGGTCTGGAGTTTTATGACTCTCTGATCGCGGGTTCTAACCCCGCCCGTGGTATGGTTTATTACTATTTATAACAAATACATTTACATACATAAATATATGCACCCTTATAAACAGTCTGAATAAACACAAGTAGATAAATTAGCCTAAACACATACTCAGACTTATGTACATAGCATAATATCAACACACACACACACACACACACACACACACACACACACACACACACACCACACACACACACACACACACACACACACACACACACACACACACACACACACACACACACACACACACACATAAGCAGAGGTATGATAAAGCTCACGGCTCAGGGAGAGTGACCTAGTAGCGATCAGTGAAGAGGCGGGGCCAGGAGCTCGGACTCGACCCCCGCAACCTCAACTAGGTGAGTACAACTAGGTGAGTACACACACACACACACACACACACACACACACACACACACACACACATACACATACACACACACATACACTCACGGCTCAGTGAGAGTGACCTAGTAGCGATCAGTGAAGAGGCGGGGCCAGGAGCTCGGACTCGACCCCCGCAACCTCAACTAGGTGAGTACAACTAGGTGAGTACACACACACACACACACACACACACACACACACACACACACACACACACACACACACACACACACACACACACACGTATAAACTTTTCTGAAAAACACTCTTGTCAAATTACCATTGGCAGTGAGGATCACCAATGCCTTTTATCTATAGGTTTTAGATCGATGACGGAAATCGTTCAGGTGCTCAGTCACCCTCCAAAGGTCGCTTCTGCACAGCACAATACCTGGGCTGAATCCTGACGAGGGAGGGAGGGGCCGCATTTACCTTCATAATAGCTTGCTGATACTGCTTAGTTGGCTGTGTAATTTGCTAATGGAGACTGCCTCTTTATACTCTTCTTGTTTTTTCTCCCCATTTTCTTGAATTTTCTTGACTTATATTAGGTACTTTTATTATTTTGCTTTTCTTATTAATTTTTTCCAGTTTTCTTGAATCTTACTAACTTATATTACCTCCTTTCTTTATTTGGGTTTTCTTATTTTTATTTTAATTTTTCTTAATTTTCTTGAAATATATTAGCTACTTTTATTATTTTGCTTTTCTCATTTTCCTTACTTTAGGTTGTTTTCAACCTCAGATTCTTCTTTTCCTCTCC
>NC_091336.1:19407305-19437305 GCF_038502225.1 Cherax quadricarinatus
ATGGAAGGTGTAAGTGCTTGTTTTAAAGGGGAATAATGAGCATGTCTTAGATGAGGGGATTTGTTTGAGTTAGGAGAAATTAACCGACTGGGAGACCTGAGTATTGTACTGTGTCAAGAACATGTATGGGATGTACTGGTTGTAAAGAAACGATACCATTACTACAATAACAACAACTGCTACTGCTACTACTACTGTTGTTACTACTACTACTACTACCACTATACTACTACTACTACTCATACTATTACTAATACTACTAGTAATACTACTATTATACTACCACTGATGTTACTACACAGTGTTAGTCATGTGTGTGTCTGGGATATTTAAGTACCACTGAACATTAAGCGCTAACCGCAAGGACACCTTAAGGCTCGATTCTCCGTCTATTAATAATTCTAATTCCCTAGCAGGATCGAAAGCACCATCCCTGAAGGGCCTCAAGTACATTTTAAGCCCGGAAAATAGAAAGGCTTTTGACGGTACAACGTTAAATTCAGTTTAATATAGTGGACATATTAATTACAGGATTATGTACTTGGCAGGGAAAATTTGATATTGCTGTGTTATAGTCTTGTTCATGAATAAAATTACCATTACCGTTATGGATTTCAATAGTCAATAAGCCGTAAATATTATAGATTCCCCTGCAGCATAAGTGTATCCAAGAGTGTTTGTTGAGTATCAGGAAGGAGATTCATTATTCAAATCTCTCTCTCTCTCTCTCTCTCTCTTTATATATATATATATTATATATATATATATATATATATATATATATATATATATATATATATATATATATATATATATATATATACATATATATATATATATATATATATATATATATATATATATATATATATATATATATATATATATATATATATATATATATATATATATATATATAAAACATCTTTAAACATCAACAATCCTTCCTCGCAATGCTCGCCTCAGGGATCTACAGTAATGTCACTTCCACATTCACCGGCGCACCTCACTCCCCTCTCCCTATATCGCACTCTCTATCATTGTATTTTACTCTGTTGATTTAAGTATTTTTTTTCTCTTTGCGGGGAGGGGATGAATTTGCTCGCTCGTATGCATACGTTTGCACATGAATTTATGTATGCAAATGCAAGGGTGGTAAATTTCTCCCGGAGCGATATTCTGTTAAATAAGGAAGCATCAATATCTAGTAGAGATATCTAGACTGCAGTTAAATATGCATTGGTTTTTGGAATAAAAGCAGAGGGGGAAAAAATCGTCAAATAAATGATGAGTATATAATGGCTAAAAAGGCACTTCATCCCCAGGTACCAACACTCTCCCATTCATTCTTACTGCTGCTCCGGCATTACCATCATGGTACCTAGAGACCATCATCCTTTCTGTTTTTTCAGGTGCAAATGTTACCTGCCATCGGTTTCCCCAGGCTGATATAGTTCTTAGCTGGTGATTGATGTAGCTTAGAGCAGTTGGCATCTCTTCTGTTGGATAAGTAAATGTCAGTGTACAGTCGTCTGCAAATACATCTGGTTCTAAGATGAGATGAAGAAGGTCATTGAAGTAGACATTCCATAACAATGGCTCAAGCACACTTCCTTGTGAAACACTTGCCCCAGTAGGATGTCTTGATGATTCTGTTCGATTGAAAACTACCCTTAGAGATCTACCATGAAGATAATCACTGTAATAATGTTGGTAGAATAACCGACAATATGTAAAGTAAAGGACACAAGTGCAACTAATGTGACATTTTTATTGTGGCAACTTTTCGCTCTCAATGTAACGGCTTGACAAAGCTCCTGGAGAGCGAAACATTGCCGCAATAAAAATGTCACATTAGTTGCACTTGTGTCCTTTTACTTTACAAGGTAACAATTGAGGAGACACAGTGTAGAGCCTGTAATTCCCAGTGCTTGCAGTTTTGCCAAGAGGCCCTTGTGCCACACCCGGTCGAAAGCGCCAGCAATGTCCAGTGTACTGCGCAGCTGACTTCTGATTCATCCAGTGACTGGTACCATTTAGTGGAAAGGTTTAACAACAGATTAGCAGCAGAGTAACCTTTCCTGAAGCCATATTGACGGTCACAAAGTAGTGAGTGGTAGTCTCTCTCTCTCTCTCTCTCTCTCTCTCTCTCTCTCTCTCTCTCTCTCTCTCTCTCTCTCTCTCTCTCTCTCTCTCTCTCTCTCTCTCTCTCTCTCTCTCTCTCTCTCGCTCTCTCTCGCACTCTTTTCCAACATTAAATTCCAAATAAGAATCCGATTTTGTTGCAAATTAAAAAGAATAAATTTTCTTTACCCACATAGGCCCTCCATCTCATGACAGTTTGCCAGACAGATACAACCAGCAGCGGCGAAGTTAAAAATCACTCAGATCTTTCACATAATACTGCAACAAATATTCACATCGATGTTAAAACATAATGGGAAATGCAAATCAAAATTAACTAACGACTCACAATTCGGAGAGATCTTGTAAGTTTCGCTTCCCTCCTGGACCATCATCAGGCTGCGAATTGATTATGCTTCAGGACAGATAGAATTGATGATGCTTCAGGATGCATCAGACTGATGATGGTTCAGGACGGATCAAACTGATGATGCTTCAAGATGGATCAAATTGATGATGTCTCAAGACGGATCAAACTGATCATGCTTCAAGTCGGATCAAGTTGATGATGTTTCAAGTCGGATAAAATTGATGATGTTTCAAGTAAGATAAAATTGATGATGATCCAGGACGGATCGAATTGATGATACTTGAAGACGGATCAATTTGAAGATGGTCCAATTACTGATCGAGACACCGTCGAAATATTCCTCTCAAAATTGTGAATCAGGAGAGAGTTATTGGTGGCAGGTATTGTGACTGTGAGAGAAGGTTAGGCAGCGCCACAGTGTAACTCGCCAACTTTACTCGTTAATGGAAGAACAAAACTGAATATTTTGGTTCTTTTCTGACAGACGTGAGGCAATTTACGTTCACTCACTTGTGGAAGGCTTTGTTACGATCCTTATAGTCATGGAGATGAGAGAGAGAGAGAGAGAGAGAGAGAGAGAGAGAGAGAGAGAGAGAGAGAGAGAGAGAGAGAGAGATACAAAAAGTGTGTGTGTCTGTGTACTCATCCATTTGTAGTTGTAAGGGTCGACTCACAGCTCCTTTTCCCCACCTCTTCGCTGGTCACTGCTAGGTCCACTGTCTCTCTTCTCCAAGAGTTTTGCCCTACCTCTTCTTAAAGCTATGTGTGGATCCTGCCTCCGCTACCTCACTCTTCGGATTTTCCACTTCCTAACAACAGAAGAAATACTTCCTGTGTGTTTGTGTGAGTGAAGGACAATTACCTACTCACTCCCTCTGCTATCCATTAGAATGTCTTTAATCTTGTGGTGAATGTTGTGTAGATGATTACATTAGACGACAGCCAGCAGGAACACATCTCCGGGAGGGTGATCGATTCCCCTCAGCTCTGACGACTGTGCGTAATGGGGTGTGACCAGATGCGTACTATACTCCCTATGGCCGTTCGCAGGTAAGGTAAGGTATGGTAAGGAAAGATAAGGTAAGGTAAGGTAAGATAAGATAAGATAAGATAAGATAAGATAAGATAAGATAAGATAAGATAAGATAAGGTAAGGTAAGGTAAGGTAAGGTAAGGTATGGTAAGGTAAGGTAAGGTAAGACAAGGCTTACCTTTTCTCTAAGAATACGGAAGGAATTTTTTTCTATACACAGCGTGGATTTAGTCATTCACTACCTGGAATTGTTATACAGCGTGTGGTACCGTCATACACCGAGTGGTGCTGTCATGCACCGTGTGTTGTCATGCAACGTGTGATACTTTCATACAGCATGTGGTATTCTCATACAGCATGTGGTATTCTCATACACCGTGTGATATTGTCATACACCATGTGGCACTCTCATACAGCATGTGGTATTATCAGACACAGTGTGGTATTGTCACACATCATATGGTACTGTAAGACACCGTGTTGTACAATCATACACGGTGTGGTATTGCCATACATCATGTGGCATTGGCATACACCGTGTGGTACAATCATACACGGTGTGGTATTGCCATACATCATGTGGTATTGGCATACACCGTGTGGTACAATCATAAACCGAGTGGTATTGCCATACACCCCACCACATACGCTCCGCTGTTTCCTATTGCCTCTGCTATAATTGAGTTTTAGAGAGCAGCTCTGACTGGGTTATAACTAATGAGATGCTCTCTACTCTTCTGACGTCAACTTCAACCAAAATTTTGCATTATTTTCCCCCAAAACAACTTTTTTCTCGCATATATTCCTGCGAGTAATTATGCTGCTGTAATTCTTTTTTTTCCTCTGATGCAGAATGGTGTACTGTGTCAGTGATGATAAAAAAAATGATGCTTGATGATAAGAAAAATTATTTTATTAGTAATTTACTAATTTAAGAACTGTCAGAGACCGGCACGCAGAGGCCACACACACACACACACACACACACACACACACACACACACACACACACACACACACACACACACACACACACACACATAGTTTTAAGGGGAACCATACATAGTTTTAAGGCGAGGTATGATAAAGCTCATGGGGCAGGGAGAGAGAGGACCTAGTAGCAATCAGCGAAGAGGCGGGGCCAGGAGCTATGACTCGACCCCGGCAACCACAAATAGGTGAGTACAAATAGGTAAGTACACACACACACATACACACAACGTAATACCGAGCACGTCTCGGAGGCACACATCAACAAAATAATTGCTGCAGCATACGGGCGCCTGGCAAACCTGAGAATAGCGTTCCGATACCTTAGTAAGGAATCGTTCAAGACACTGTACACTGTATACGTCAAGCTCATACTGGAGTATGCAGCACCAGTTTGAAACCCACACCTGGTCAAGCATGTCAAGATGTTAGAGAAAGTACAAAGGTTTGCAACACACCTAGTTCCGGAGCTCAGGGAAATGTCCTACAATGAAATGTTGAGGAAAATCGGACTGACGACACTGGAGGACAGATGGGTCACGGGAGACATGATAACGACATACAAAATACTGCATGGAATAGATAATGTGGACAGAGACAGGATGTTCCAGAGAGGGGACACAGAAACAAGGGGTCACAATTGGAAGCTGAAGACTCAGACGAATCACAGGGGTGTTAGGAAGTATTTCTTCAGCCATAGGGTCATCAGGAAGTGGAATAGCCTAGTAAGCGATGTAGTGGAGGCTGGAACCATACATAGCTTTAAGACGAGGTATGACAAAGCTCAGGAAGCAGAAAGAGAGAGAGAGAACCTAGTAGCGCTCAGTGAAGAGGCGGGGCCAGGAGCTGAGTCTCGACCCCTGCAACCACAATTAGGTGAATACACACACACACAGTAGTAAAGGCAGGATCCATACATAGCTTTAAGCTGAGGTACGATGAGGCTCTTGGAACTGGGAGAGAGTGGACCTAATAGCGACCAGCGAAGAGGCGGGTCTGCTGTGACTCGACCCCTGCAACCACTTATAGAGGAGTACACGCACCAGGAGCTGTGAATCGACCCTTGCAACAACACATAGGTGAGCACACTCAGCGTCAGGACTAAAGGCCGGTCGACCAGCAAAAAGAAAATCCATGATTAATCTTTCACAGAAACAGGAAGCAAATGGAATTAGGAAATGTACACAGTAATATGTGACTCTCTCTCTTGTTGGTAGAGTATTTTGGGAAGGGATATAGATTGCTGAGCACATGTGAAGCCTCCTTGTTACGACTTTTGATGAGCCCCTGAAGCTTAAACTAGTGTAGTTAGGCAGCGTTTCTCGCTGTTAACGGAAGGGGGATCGAGCCTGCATAATCTATTATACAATCTTCAGCGATCGGTGAACGTTGAACGTAAAGTGAATTTAAGTGTTTGTTGAATCTGTATTTCTATATTCTCTCTCTCTCTCTCTCTCTCTCTCTCTCTCTCTCTCTCTCCTTCTCTGTGGTTGTAAAATGATGGCCTCGATATAATAGTCTTTCAACTTTATTGCGTGAGCGGGCCACTAGCGGAATTTTTAACCAAAACAATCTGTTCCTTAGAACGGCTCCGCTGAGAGTCTTCAAGCCGAGGCTCTTGTGTTGTGGTGTGAGATGGTGAGCAGCTGGAAAGGAAGTTGTGGGAGGGAGTATGGGAGTGTGGGGGAGTTAGCAGGAAGCTGGAAGGGTAGGTGGAGGGGATGGTGGATAGAAGGCCGAGGGAGGATTTGTCGGGAGGTGTAAGGAGGGAGAGTGTTGGGGGAGGTTTTAATGGGAGGGAGGTTGTAGCTGGGAGTGTGGGAGGGGTTGAGGAAAGAGAGACGCTGTGAAGGAATCTGAGGGAAGCAAAGTTAGGGAGGCTGGAATAGTAGAAAGTGTTTGGCAGTATGAATTATTCCTGACCGCACAAGTGTTGAGAATTTCTATGCCATTAAGGCTGGATGATACTGCGGAGGCATCATCGATTTTGTGTACATGGCAATGCACTGAAGGTTTAAGCGATAAACTAGTGTGGACGTTGTTTTAATAACCGCTACTCGCATCCTCTTCAATTAGGATTCGAACTCAAGATCTCTAGACTAAAACATGTTTATCCCGTCTGGCCAGAGAGAGGGACCGTGTTTATCGAATGGAGGATCGAGCCTCCACCGCTCAGCATTGAATGTGACACCCGGATTTAATGCATCATGAAATACAATGTAAGATAAGCTTAAGTTATTTTTTTCCTCCGCCATACCTAGAAGAGGGGGAAGGAGTAAGATGGAGGGTGAACGAGGGGAGTAAGATGGAGGGTGAGAGAGGGAAGGGAACCAGATGGAACCTGGCTGGAAAGAGAAAAATGAAAATGAAGTTGATTGGAGGTAGATGGAGTTAGTGCGAGGGGTGGGGAAGGAAGTGAGAACTGGGGAGGTGAGGAGGGAGAAACAGATGTAAAGATCAGGATGTGACTGGCGTTTCTGAACCACTACCTCAGAACAATCCTATTGATGAACTATCTCCAGCTAGCACTACTGGCCTCGCTGCCCTGTCACCAACACGGTTTAAAGAAACATCGCTGGGAAAAAAGATCTCTCTCGAATAATGCTCAATCATAAACGCTGCCCAGTCTCTCGACCCACACTAACTTGTTCAAATCTCACCAACCAAAGACCCGAGAGAACAGACCTCAGCCACCAGCACCCAACCTACAACTCTGGATTTCAATAACAGCCCTGTACCATCACCAGCATCAGAAAACCGGGAAGATGACAATGACCACTATCACATCTTTTTCTCAGACAATACGATTACCCAAGAATGAGTACAGAACAAGTTCGTGAATGTTACTCGATAAAACCTTCAGATGCACTACTCTCATATGAATAAATGAAAGACAAATTTAATAATCTGGAATAATTCTATTATGTCACTTACATCGATAAAGATACCTTCAACAAACTAAGAACTGGTACTAAAATATTCCGGAAATGTAGGTTAAGTCCACTGTAGGCATACTCGTAAGAAATTCACAATTAAATGATCATACAGTTCTTGTTAATATCACAAAAATTAATGAGTGAGCATGAGAAAAATGTCTGCAGCTGCACTAAACCTCGTATGCTATATATTTATATGCAGGCGCTTTGAAACATTATATATGTATATGCCTCACTTGCCAACCTCTTCTTTTTAAGTAGTACAAGTCTTTCAAACCTATAAATCAAAGTGCATGGGCCACTAATATTTTGTCTTCCCTTCCTCCTCCTTCCCCATATATTATGTAACGCTTTCGTGTCCTTCTCACCACTTAATCATACACTAAACTCAGTGCTTACTTACTGGCCTGGAATTTTACGACTCGCTCCCCATGGTTTAAGCCCCACAATTTCCGTGGGTTGTTTACCATATACTACAATGACCGACAGTCCTTTCTACCATTGGTATCAAGTCTCAAAAGTTCACCTGCTCACTTTACAGCAAAATGCATTCACTGAGAATACAATGATCAAGTAAAACTGGCTGAATTTTGACTTTATAAGACTCTGTGGTCCTCGGGTCAGCCAGTGTGGAGTTAAACAATCTTTTCATTTATACAGAAAATATAGAAATGGGAGAAGAGCTCGGAGACCAGTCTTGTAAAGTCAGTGTTTTAAATAGCGTTATGGGAAAGCTTTTTTTTTTTTTGTAAAGGGGAAGAGAGAGAGAGAGATAGATAGACAGATAGATAGATAGATAGATAGATAGATAGATAGAGAGAGAGAGAGAGAGAGAGAGAGAGAGAGAGAGAGAGAGAGGAAAGTAGACAGGAAGTAAGGGTTGAGAGAGAGCGAGAGACAGGGTCCAAGAATAATGTGAGGAAAAATATAGAGACAGGAGACAGAAAGAAAAGATTAAAAATAGAAAATAAGTTGCAAATAGTAGTAAGAAGAAAGAGGAGACGGAAATGACCCGAAGAACCACAAAGATTTAAAATAAAAAAAATGTCTACGGAAAGGCGACACGTAGACAAAGGCAGAACATCAAAACAAACAAGAGAACTCACATGCAGACGAACAGTGGTTTAGTATCATGCAGACAGCAAACAGCAGAGTACCATACAGACAACGGCAGGTCATCAAGAAAACAGTAAACAGTAAGGACTCACACTAACAGCTGGCACGGAGAGGAACAAACAGGAACAATAACAACGCTAGCCGTTGCCAGTGAGTTATTTGAGCATCGATGCTGCCAATGGCGTCTCGAAATGAACTTTAAATTGTGTTATTTATCTCATACACCCTTCCCTCCTTTCACTCCCTCCCTCCCTCCCTCCCTCACTCACTCCCTCCCTCCCTCCCTCCCTCCCTCCCTTCCTCCCTCCACCATCTGGCCATTGAAACTGGATAAGAGTTGAAGAACTGAAGGAACAATATTGCTGCGGACCCTACCATTACTAATTCTACTACTGTTATTACTACTAATACTATTACTACTACCACCACTACTACTACTACTACTACTACTACTACTACTACTACTACTACTACTACTACTACTATTACTACTACTACTACTATTACTGCTGCCAACTACTACTACTATCTACTGCTACCGACTAGCTGTAACTGCTGTCTACTACCATTACTACTACTATTACCACTACTACTACTATTACTGCTGCTAACTACTACTACTATTACTGCTGCCAACTACTACTACTACTACTACTGCCACCACAGAAGCTACTGTAACTGCTGCTACTACTACCATTACTATTATTACTACTACTACTATTACTATTACTACTGCTTCTACTACTACCACCACGGCCTCTATTGTAATTGCTGTTGCTACTACTACCACTCTTACTCCTACTAAGAACAAGTAAGCATTGAACAATAAGTAAATAAACTTCAAACTTCTCACAGAATTATACACATCAAATTCAATCTGACCAGACAGAAAAAATACCTCAGGCTAGTAAACAATGACTTTCAGGCTGGTGTGGCAGACTGGGTATTCGAAATTCCTAGAGCATAGTCACCGTGCGAGACAAAAACGCGAGCATCATCGCACAAAAGTAAAAAGGCAAAATACCGTGAGTGGAAAAATACACAAATAACCCGCACATAGGAGAGAGGAGCTTATGACGACGTTTCGGTCTGACCTGGATCATTAACCATTCTGAAGATTGAGACACTTATGCAGCATATGGGAATCTTTATTCAGGAAACGTTTCGCCACACAGTGGCTTCATCAGTCCAATACAAAGAGGAAGGCGTAAGGAGAGGAGGAGAATGAGGTAATCAGTCCCTCAACCTGGAGTCGATGTGTTCAGTCCATCAATCTTCTACAAGATTGATGGACTGGTTACATCGACTCAGGTTGAAGACTGATTACCATTCTCCTCCTCTCCTGCCTCCTCTTGTATTGGACTGATAAGCTACTGTGAATAAATTTCTGAATAAAAGATTCCCTATCTGCATAAGTGTCTCAATCTTCAACTTGTCGGTTTTTCAAACCATTCATCACATTAACCATTCTCCTATGCGAGGGTTTTTTTTTTTGAGTATTGCTCGAGCATTGCCAGATGGAGTCCATCTGTCTTGTTTCCTTGGTTCCACGCAGATCATCGGGAAAGTAAAGGCCCTGTGAAGGCGAATAAACTGAACGACCTATAAAGAAGGATAGACTGAATGACCTATGAAGACGAATAGACTGAACGACCTATAAAGAAAGATAGACTGAACGACCTATGAAGACGAATAGATTGAACGACCTATAAAGATAGACTGAAGGGCCTATGAAGGCGGATAAACTGAACGACCTATGAAGGCGGATAGACTGAACACCCCATAAAGATTAATACACTGAACGATCTATAAAGAAGGATAGACTGAACGACCTATATAGGATAGACTGAACAACCTATGACGGAGGATAGACTGAGCGACGTATAAAGGAGGATGGACTGAACGACTTATGAAGGAGGATAGACTGAACGACCTATAAAGAAAGATAGATTGAAAGACACACAAAAGAGGATAGACTGAACGACACACAAAAGAGGATAGTACTGAGCGACATTTTAAGGAGGATAGATTAAATGTAAATATTAGTGTGTAGGCTGGTGGAGAGCAACTGCCCAGGGAGGTACTACCATCCTGCCAAATGCGTGTGAAACGAAAACCTGTAATTGTTTTAGACAATGGCAGGATTGCTGGTGCCTTTTTCTTTCTGTCTCATAAACACGTAAGAAAACAGGTACGTCTTGCTATTTCTGTTTACACTTAGGCACTCTACATACACATACACACGTATATGTATACACGCTATCAGATTTTTCTCCTATTTTTCTAAATAATTCTTGTTCTTTTTATTTCCTTTTATCTCCATGGGGAAGTGGAAAAGAATCTTTTCTCGGCAATTCATGCGTGTCGTAAGAGGCGCCTAAAATGCCGGGAGAAATGGGTTAGTAACCCCTTCTCCTGTATAAATTACTGAAAATAAGAAAATCCGGCAAGCTGGAATTGAGTCCTGGAGGTGGGGAAGTACAGTGCCTGGGCTCTGAAGAAGGGATGCAAACAATAATAATAATAAAATAATAATATCTTTATTTACTACAAGTACATGTACATGGTATACAGGCCTAGCTGACAACAATGACATACTACTACATAGAAAGCCCCTTGCTCCACATGTCGGGCAAATTAGGTCAGTGTCCCAGGATGCGACCCACACCAGTCGACTAACACCCAGGTACCCATTTTACTGATGGGGAACATAGACAACAGGTGGAAAGAAACATGCCCAATGTTTCTACTCTGGCTGGAAATCGAACCCAGGCCCTCGCCGTGTGAAGCGAGAGCGTTAACCACCAGGCCACCAGATTTTAGAATGTAGTGTAGGAGCGCATCTGGGAAGACGGTGATGGAGTGAATGATGATGAATGTTTAATCTTTCACGGGAGACCCTGAATTTGGTGGGAAACGGCAGATGTGTTAAAACTAACAACAAAATAATAAAAAAATAGTGTGTAAAGAAAAGCTAATTTGAAAGAAAGTGGAAAATTACCGAATGAAACTAGTGATGTTAGGAAGTACTTTGAAAGCATTAAAATAATTTAGTGGGCGAAGGGCTTATAATGCGAAGAACTGGAGAAATAATTCCTTTCCTCGAATCAAACTTGATTGCCTCGCATTTCTCAGTTGTTGTATGACCCTTACGGCTTTAGCGCCCCTGTTGAATATAAAATAATAATAATAAAAATAAAATAATAATATAGTAACAAAATACTACTACTACTACTAATAATAATAATAGAAATGATGATGATGATGATGATAATAATAATAATAATAATAATAATAATAATAATAATAATAATAATAATAATAATAATAATAATAATAATAATAATAATAATAATAATAATGAAACGTTAGAACTACTTAGT
Organism: Cherax quadricarinatus; assembly: GCF_038502225.1. Classification (NCBI taxonomy): domain Eukaryota; kingdom Metazoa; phylum Arthropoda; class Malacostraca; order Decapoda; family Parastacidae; genus Cherax; species Cherax quadricarinatus. The sequence goes on from NC_091336.1 coordinate 19,419,258, forward strand.
TAACTTTAAATCCATTTACGGTTTCAAAAACAAACACAACAGATACCACATAACAAATTCGAAAGTTTAGAGGCGGGCCCAGGAGCCGGATCTCAATGCTCCCATACTCGACTAGAAGTATACCACTAGGACAACACACGCTTGCTGTCACTCATATTAACAACTAATAAATTCGACTGTCAAAAAAAAAAAAAGAAAGCCTGTGTGCAATAGATATGAAATATTTCTTTTTTTCTTAGGTATAAATGGTCGAACTTCAAAATAATAAACAGATTTTTCTTGAAGACGGGACACCGGGAACATAACTCTGCTCTGGTTATTCTGTTTCAAAACTGTGGACCCTATTTGAGATCTCAACCTGTTCAAATTGGGTCCATCTATATGAAACATCCTGTATATGTAGATACATGGTTCAAAGAACCGACAAGTTGATAAATTAGACACATGTGCAATACTTGGGTACCTTTATTGAGGAAACGTTTCGCCATACAGTGGTTTCATCAGTCCAAGTGTTGCATATGTGTCTAATTTATCACCCTGTATGAGGAATTATAAACAGGAAATTGCATTCATGCATCGTATTAGTTTGCAATAACATAAGGAATATAAGCGAAAAGGTATATTCAGATAACTCTCATATAGGAGAGAAGCTTACAAACCACAGTACGGGTGGGCCTCGAACTCACGGCAAGTGAGTCGTAAATTTCCATATTTCGTAAGTCGAGAAAGAAGCTAATAACGACGCTCCAGTCCGACTTGGACCATTTACAGGTCAGTTTTTGCATTCATTCTATATCTCTGTCAACCTGAGAGAAAGAAAGGATGGAACGCTAAGAAGCAGAAATAGAGAGATGGAGAAGATGATGTTAGGGAAAGCTAAGCGAGAGAAATCGATTGCGAGAGTTTCATTTGGTGGGAAAACCGGATGTGAGGTAAATAGACGAGTTGTGGGGAGATGGAGAAGAGGAGGAAGAGGAAGAGGAGGTGGAGGAGAAGGAGGAAGAGAAGGAGGAGGAGGAGGAGGAGGAGGAGGAGGGATGTTAGGTGTGCGAGAGTGATGAAAGACAAGATAAACAAGATGACAAATATGAGAAGGAAAAAAGATGCAGTAATAGGTGAGAAGAGAAGAAATGGCATATTGGAGATGGGAGTTGTTGAGGGGATGGAAAAAACATGAGAAGACTCAATCATTGCGAGATAAATTATGCAGATCTCAGGAGGCTGGTGAGGCGCGGTATGTCCAAGGGCGACACTTAGCACCAGACTTATAGCCATCGCTATGATACTAAGATCATTATGTGGAAAAATGGCACTCGTGTACAGCTCAGGCCATATATTGAAGGAAACGTTTCGCCGCCAGTGGCTTCTTCAGGATTGACGAAGCCACTCGTGGTGAAACGTTTTCTTTAATAAATGTCCTGATCCGTATATAAATGTCTTTTTCCGCATCTTGTCGCTATCACCATGCCATTTATCACTAAAAACATTACCCAGCCTGAGAGAGTAAGTCCCGAGTAATAATAATAACCCAAGCTCTGCTGGAACGTAAACTTTCCAGATTTTGTAGCTATTGAACTCAAGGTAGAATACTCGTAGCTCAGTTTAACTGACTACATTACTTGATGTAATAATCCCATCTTATATGATAAGATAAAATAGGAAAGGAACAGACTTCTTTGACCGGTAGTCTGGAGTCCAGTGACTTCCTGGAAGGTAGTTCGGGACTGCCTTCTGAAGCAGTTTGCAACGGAGCCTACCTTTTGTTTCCGCTACATAACTAGGTAACTGCTGAAAAATCCAGATTTGTCCAAATAACTGAGTCAGGCACAACTATAGGAACAGCACTCACCAGCACGCGTGCAGGAAACATCCTAATGTTTTCATTATACAGACGTAGTATCCTCTAGCAACATCTATCTCCCCATCAACCACGAACACCTTAGATAAGGACCGGCAGGTATTAAATTTTCTAGATGCCACAAGACTTTTATTATTCTTGGTTTTCTTTAGCATTTAATAAATTCATTTTCCTTTTAGTGGAATTAATGCTTTAAAAAAATATATCACTCGAGCTGAAATGAATATTTTTGTTTTCTAATAAATATTTAGGTAATTGTTTAAGGAGTTTTAGATCCGGAAAAGTTGAAAATTTGTGTTCTCTCTCTCTCTCTCTCTCTCTCTCTCTCTCTCTCTCTCTCTCTCTCTCTCTCTCTCTCTCTCTCTCTCTCTCTCTCTCTCTCTCTCTCTGGCTTCTCCAGGATGGCATCCTTATGTAATTATGTAAATAAAATTCATATGGAGATTAAGCCCATCCGACGTATACAACAGAGGGGAAAATGAGCTTCATAATACCATAACAAGCTTACTAGCATACATCTTCCTTTTCCCCTCTTTCCCACTCCTCCTCCTCCTCCTTCTCTCCTTTTACTTCCTCTTCGTTATTACTGTCATATCTTTTTCCTTCCTGTTTCGTGTTCCCAAGATTCGTCTAATTCTTTCTCTCTCTCTACTGATTTATTTATTCTACTCTTCGTATATCTTCTTTCTTATAGTTTAATGGTTTTTCATTTGTAATTTATTTTCTCTTGGGTTCTTTTTTCCCATTTTCTCATTGTTGAATAAAGAACAAGTACTCATAACGGCTCAGTTCCAATAGAAATTTCAATTTATATTTACCCTCCTCCAGTGCATGCTCTTCCTCCTCCTCCTGACTCATATCTCTTACTCCTCTGCCCAAACACCACTTGCTATTTGTCCTGATTTTCAATCTCCTGATTCTTCATCCATTCCCTTTGTATCCATGCTGTTCTTTCACTGAATAGTCTTGCAGGGTAGGTTAGGCTAATAGTTCCCTCCTCTTCCAACACTTTCTGCACAACCAATTCCTATATTTCCTCTCCTCCTCCTCCTCCTCCTCCTCCTCCTCCTCCTTCTCCTTCTCCTCCCCCTCCTCTTCCTCCTCCTCCTCCTTCTCCTCCTCCTCCTCCTCCTCCTTCTACTCCGCCTCCTACTCCTTCTCCTCCTCCTCCAAGCGAGGAAAGGAGGGAGGTGTCAGTTTGGGTGCTGACAGACAAACTGCCAGAGGCGAGGCTGCTGAATCTAGGGCCAATTTACATCCTCCTTCCCTCACTTCCTCCATAACCCAACACGGAACTCAACGCCAGGGGAAGAGGGGAGAGAACGAGAGAGAGAGAGAGAGAGAGAGAGAGAGAGAGAGAGAGAGAGAGAGAGAGAGAGAGAGAGAGAGAGAGAGAGAGAGAGAGAGAGAGAGAGAGAGAGAGAGAGAGAGAGAGAGAGAGAGAGAGAGAGAGAGAGAGAGAGAGAAAGAGAGATTGCTGGCCCAAGATGCCTCCAACTTCATCTTGCTCCATATTTGTATGTTTCATAACAATAAAAGGGCTTTCAAATGAGCTAATGTAGGTAACAGCTCATACCTTGTAAATAATGTTAGGAATCCTTAAACCTTGTAAAACCCTGTGTAAAAAAAAAGAGATAAAGAAGAATAAGAGCCCAGTGAGAGAGATGGAAGAGAAGGAAGGAAAGGGGATGTCATGGAAAATACTGAGATAGAGATAAGAGTTAGAAAGACGGCCAAGAAATAGGGACGGGAGATAAATTTGTGAGAATAATACAAGACAGGAAAACGAATATGGTTAGGAGGCAAAAGTTAAAAATGCCAGGAAGAGAGGAGGTTCTGAATAACAGGGGGACTGTGAGTAAAGATGGCGATAAAGAATAAGCGTCGATAGAGAATATGGAAGTAAGAATGTAGATAGGAATGGACATTAAAATAACAAGAAAATATTCAACTCATGGAGGAATCCAGAATCGAACATCACCAGATAAAAAGGGTAAAAATAAGCAAAGTGATAATCAATACCAAGACAACAAGACGGAAGTATACGATGTACAATCAGTGAATTACCTGACTTCTTATCAAGAAATACAAGTAACAAAATATCTTAAAATTTTACCGGTTATACATAAACAATAATAATAATACAAAATAAACGTTTACTGGGACTACGTTTTGCTCATCGTAGAGCGAAACGTTACCTGTTTTACAAAGTGCTTGTTTTCTTCTCAGTCGTCGGCAGTAAGTCACTTATATCCAGCATTATACTCATAATTCTGTTGATAATATATCCGTTATATTATACTCCTTTTCTAGTCTCTATGGGAACAATAATCAGTACTCGCGAAATCATACCAACGCGCGTGCAAACAAATCCACAGAACGGGTAGGATTCAAACCCTTTTTGTTGTTAGAGAATAATGGCAAAGTTATTCTCCCACAAGTTCAAGTTTAATAACTACTGCGCACCCCATACTCATCCTATGCATGGTAGTCACCCCACATCCATCCTCTGGGTGGTAGTCACCCTATACCAATGTTGTGGGTGGTAGACACCCCACGTCCATCCTGAGGGTGGTAGTCCCCTTATATCCGTCCTCTGGGTGGTGGGCCCTCCCATACCCATCCTGTGGGTGATAGGCACCCCATACCTCTCTTGTGGAAGACAGTAAAAGGGTGAAAGAGGCACATAAATGGGACTAGAGACTAGACCTTAACTTTTAATAGCTAAGCAAGTTACAGCGGCAATGAACTAGTTACATTTTTAAGATCTGTTTACAGTCGTAATGACTTGTTTATGCAGACAAGAATTCAGCCACATAAACTACAGAACAGCTCTTAAAAAATGATAGATAACATCGGATTTATATTCCCTGAAAGACGTACAAATTTAAGGTGTAAATCATAACTCACGAAATCGTAACAACACGATTGCAAACGCGTCGGTCTGGAGTTTTATGACTCTCTGACCGCGGGTTCCATCCCCGCAAGTGGTATGATTTTTTTAAGACGTAAACAATACTCAAACAAATAAGGGGAAGAAAATATCTAAGATCTTACTCACAACAATAGATTCGAACTTAATATATTCAGATCTAGACGGGATATTGGAAACAGATATTTGAGATGTTTATGAGGAACGAAAACTGCCAGAGTAGTGTCGCTGAAGTGAATACTTTGTACGGGTAGGATAAAGGGGTTAAATAAATCATTGAGAGTGACTGTGTGTGAGTGGATAAGTCTGTGAGTGCTCGGGAAATGTTGCTTATGTCTGGGAAAGAATGCGAGTACGTGGGAAAGGATGTGTATGCGTGGGAAAGGTTGGTTAGGCGTGGGAAATGTTGGTTATGTGTGATTGGGGAAGGTTGTGTATGCGTATGAAATGTTGGGTATGCGTAGGAAAAGTTGGACAAGCGTGGGAAATGTTTATTATGTGTGAGAAATGTTGATTATGCGTGTGACATGTGCCTATGCCTATGCCTACAGGTACTTAGCCTACAGACCACCTCACTTCCTTTTCAAATGAAAGACGAAGAGAGGAACAGGAACAGAGAATAAACTGCCAATGGGAAATTAAGAAAATTATAAAGATAAAAATTACAGAGATAAAGAAAGGTAAACAGACATGTAAAATATGGTAAAAGCGAGAACGAAAGTGTAGAGAAGAGAGTAAGAAAGCAGGAAGCAGGAAGTATATTTATGATGAGGTGAATGATGGGAAAAGGAGTATGATAAACAGAGGGCAAAAGGGAAAGTACAACAGAAAAGACTTAAGAAAGTAAAAAAAATAGGTGGTGAAGAAATAGACGGTAAAGACAGTGAGAAAAACATAATAGGGGAGAGAAACAGGAAATAGAAGAAGAGAAACTAGTGGAAAAAAAAATACTGAAGAAAGAATCTAGCGTTAGGAGATAACGATATGTTAAAGAGGGTAGAGAGGAATAAAAATTAGCGAAAAAAAGTAAAATTGAAGGGGATCACAATGAGAATCTGGTATAAGGAAAGAAAATGGAGAATGGAAGAGTATTTGGATGAGAAAGAGATTCTTGAGGAAGCAGAACTATTTAAGACACAATAACACACACTTTCTAACGAAGTCTCTCTCACTCACATTTTCTCTTTGTATACCTTTCTCAAGCCCTTGTAATGCCTCGTAGTTGCAGGAGGTGCACCCGTTGTAATGCCTCGTAGATGTAGGATGTACACCCGTTGTAATGCCTCGTAGATGTAGGATGTACACCCGTTGTAATGCCTCGTAGATGTAGGATGTACACCCGTTGTAATACCTCGTAGATGTAGGATGTACACCCGTTGTAATACCTCGTAGATGTAGGAGGTACACATGTTGTAATGCCTCTTCTACTAGGCCGGAGTAGCACCTACTGGAGGCGAATGAAACCTCAGCCAGCCTACGCTCCGCCACTGGCTTACATTACCAACACGCTGTGTACAGCTTTCTTGTTTATGTATCCGGCTGAATTCTCCCCTTTTTTTATGAGTGTACGCGACTTTAAGTGGGCGCTTACGGGCTTATGCTACAACTGCGTGAGCTAGGGAGAAGGGTGGTCGTGGTCTGGTGCTACGTCTTCGTAAACTCTAAGTAAACACCTTGCACAGTTTAAAAAGTAGGTGTGATCGGAACCTGAAGGCCAGGAATCTGCAGTGTTAGTTGATAATAGTAAAGAGAAGAGTCCAGGAGTTGCGAATCGATCCTAACTGCGTCTAGGTGAGCTGGAGAGGCGCTTAAGGGCTTATTCCACAAATTTTAACTGAGCTGGAGATGATGCTGAAAAATTTGTGCTACATTTCTTTGTTTATAAATATTTGATATCTGATTTTATTTTATCTTCTTCGTGAGTGCTTTTCTTATATATATATATATATATATATATATATATATATATATATATATATATATATATATATATATATATATATATATATATATATATATATATATATATATATATATATATATATATATATATATATATATATATATATATATATATATATATATATATATATATATATATATATATATATATATATATATATATATATATATATATATATATATATATATATATATATATATATATATATATATATATATATATATATATATATATACTCAAACTGAGTCTATGTACGTGTTCATAACCTTTCAAGATGGACCAAAGCGTCGTTTTAAGAACTGTCTCCAATTGTATCTCATTTGCAATTTGCAGATTTCAGTAAGAAAGTCTCAAAAAAACTGATATAAACAATATGATCTAAATATAACTCAGTGAAGAGTTGCTGGAGATACAATGTTAAACACTCTATAGTTAGAAAGACTTACAAAATTATTTGAACAATTACTGCAGCTAAGACTTGAGATGTGAAGGAGTATCATCATACCAACGACTCAGAGGACCTAATGTGAACAAAATGAATCTAGTAAGAATGGCCAAAGACACCTCTGTGGTTAGAAAGTCTGTGTCTTACATTAACTAGACGCATTTTAAGAATTGGTTTCACACTACTGATGTATCCAATTAAAAAAAATTTCCCACCAGCCACACGATACTGTCCTTGCTTTTATTGTGGTATATATATATATATATATATATATATATATATATATATATATATATATATATATATATATATATATATATATATATATATATATATATATATATATATATATATATTTATACTTGTACGCGGGGGGGTTACTACGCAAAGTGCACTGTAAATACTACAACTACTACTCTTCTTACTTCTCCACCTACTACTACTAATACTACTGCTACTACAAACACTATCAACCACGATACTCTTCGGTGTTTAGCGGCAACTAGCCACATTACAACGTTTACTGCGGCGATAACAGCACGGCGGAAGTTCCGCTCTAATGCCTCCCTGCGATAACTGTTATCGCTGACCTGTAAGCTAACCCCAAGCTAACTACAGAAGTTTTGGGAACTCAAGGTACTTGTAGACTCAGCTTTCTCTCTCTCTCTCTCTCTCTCTCTCTCTCTCTCTCTCTCTCTCTCTCTCTCTCTCTCTCTCTCTCTCTCTCTCTCTCTCTCTCTCTCTCTCTCTCTCTCTCTCTCTCTCTCTCTCTCTGTCTTTCTCTCTCTCTCTGTCTCTGTCTGTCTCTGTCTGTCTGTCTGTCTCTGTCTCTCTCTCTTGCTCTCTCTCATGTGGGGAAGTTTCTTTGGGGAAAGTAAGTCATTTTTGCTCTATTGTCAGTTTACCACCGAAGTCTATTGCCAAAGGAAAAAATCTGTTGTACTCAGCAATACTGGAGACCAAGATTCATAAGACTATGATTCATGTTAAATCCACTGGAGAAGTAGTTAGCCTCAGCTAAAAGCAGCTCAGCTGAGACAAACCACTCTTAAAATGTTTTTATGTTCTTAGGGAAGATTTGAAAACCCGTAGGGGGCTATTTACGCCATTGGGAATGAGTGGAAATCGTGTCTATTCCATGGAAAGGGATAACAATTACAATTCACTGGATCAAAAGATTTTTCACGAGCGTCAGGACTCTCCCTTGAGACAACTGACACCAAGATTAAACAAAAAAAAATTAATTTCTTCTTCCAGCAACTTAGATGAACATTTTTGTTCAATCTAACTCGGTTTTGATGCCCAAAAATTATACCATGATATCGTGTCCACACTAGGCACATAACACAGAAATTATATCGTGTACATACTAGGCAAAAATACAGAAATTTTATAGTGTGCTTTCTAGGCACAAAAATACAGAAATCCGAAACGAGTAAATGAAAATTACTAAGTACATAAAATTTAGAAAATAAAAGTGAGTAATTAAAGTCCAAGAAACAGAGCCCAACATATAAAACTACATATAAAAAATAGAGAATAACAGGCAAAAACAGGAAAGAAACTAACTGATATAATAGAGTAAAGACGACAGTTGTGATTAGGACTGTACTTCGCGAGAGGTTAGTGAAATGGCTTCCGTGGCCAGATACAGTAGGCTCCTACAACCGTCCACGGGTTCTACTACCATCCATAGGTTCCATCACTGTCTAAAGGTTCCACTACCGTCCACAAGTTCTACTACCATCCATAGGTTCCATCACTGTCTAAAGGTTCCACTACCGTCCACAGGTTCTACTACCATCCATAGGTTCCATCACTGTCTAAAGGTTCCACTACCGTCCACAGGTTCCAAGGCTGGCAGCACTGCCTTAAGCTAGTCTTCGGGGATCAACTCCACGACCTGAGTGCTCACGACATTCCCACATTGTTGAAGTCCATTTGAATAATAACCATGAAAGTATTTATTATTATTATTATTATTATTATTATTATTATTATTATTATTATTATTATTATTATTATTATTATTATTATTATTATTATTATTATATTAATGTATAGGTTAAAATTATAAGAAGTTGCTACGTCAAATGTTATTAATATTATTATTTACTATTTCTACTACTGCTTCTACTATTAGTACTAATAACAATAGTCGATAAAAGTAATTATATGCAAAGTGTGGTATTACATGACTGAAAAATAATTCATTTCCGTCTTTAAAAGCATTATATCTTTTACTAAATGCTTTTCAAATTATTTCGTGGCTCAGGTTTGTGTACACGACAGATTAATTATTAGCACCCCCTTCCAGTCCCCCCACCTCCCGCCCCTTCTTTTTTTTCAATTAAAAAATATATTATAAATGAAAAGCAGATTTTCTTCCCATCCAAAATTTGTGGACTGGAGGTGAGACGTTCGGTACATTACCTTCCTCTCATTAATCAGACCATGAACTAATGTTTTCACTGAGGACAAAAACAGATGTGACGTCCATTATATATGATCCTGACAGATTTGCTATTTTTTTGCATTTTATTTTAAAGCGCTGTCCCCCGTCACCACTGTGATAAAATACCCAGTCTCCCGAAGTTCTTGCATATTCGGCCCTGAAGGAGGTGGACAGTATTTCTTTCAGTTTCGTGTCATCCACGAATTTTGCCATTTTAGGTGTCTGTCCGGTTTGGAGATGATTTAAACAAAATGTTTAGAGGATTATTTCGAATAAATTATTTTTAAATAAATAATTCGGACTGATAGATAAGATAATTTTCAAATTCTCACTCTTTCCTCAGTGTCAATATCCACATTTACCTTCCTTCGTCGTCTACACGCTCTTGGTAGAACTACGAGGCGATTTGTTATAAGCAATAAAATTTAGATTAGGCTCACGTAAAATTGTTGATGTATGTTCTGGGTGGAGTGTGGATTTTTTCCCAACGGTGTCGTTCCGGGACGAAAGTGAGAGAGAGAGAGAGAGAGAGAGAGAGAGAGAGAGAGAGAGAGAGAGAGAGAGAGAGAGAGAGAGAGAGAGAGAGAGAGAGAGAGAGAGAGAGAGAGAGACAGAGAGAGACAGAGAGAGACAGAGAGAGAGAGAAGACGTGATCTAGCAGTTCTTGGCAAGATAGGCGTTGACATCGTTACGGAGAAGGCTCAGTAAGAACATAAGAACATAAGAAAGGAGGAACACTGCAGCAGGCCTGTTGGCCCATACTAGGCAGGTCCTTTACAATTCATCCCTCTAACAAAACATTTGCCCAACCCAATTTTCAATGCTACCCAAGAAATAAGCTTTGATGTGCAAGTCCCACTCAAATCCAACCCCTCCCACTCATGTACTTATCCAGCCTAAATTTGAAACTACCCAAAGTCCTAGCCTCAGTAACCCAACTAGGTAGACTGTTCCACTCATCAACTACCCTATTTCCAAACCAGTACTTTCCTATGTCCTTTCTAAATCTAAACTTATCTAATTTAAATCAGTAGCTCACGTTTAAGTAACATCTGTAGCTTTTTGTAAGAGGCGGTAATGCCCTCAACTGCACCGATATGGAGTAACACAGTAACCAAAGGAAGTAACATTTCAACGCAGTTGCTTAAAAAACTCAAGAATCAAAATGGCAGAAGAGAAGCAGTCAGTCCTGCTACCAAAAATAGGAGATCAATATAAGGCAGTAGATAGTTATATTAGCAATAACAACAGATACGATGAGCGGTACTTACAGTTAGGATAAGTATATGAGAACAAGAGGCAATAAAAGAAGCAACAGCAACAAGAACACTGATAGTCTAAGTAAAAGGATCGCAAGGCAGCAGCAGGTACACAAACGGGCTCGGGAACACCCTCGAGAAGACTATCTAGTATGGGGCTCCGAGGCAGCAACAACGGCAGCAGTAGCGGCAGCAACAAGAGAAACAGCAGCAGCTGCAAGTAAGGCTGGTACAGGAGCCCGTGGCAACAACAACAGCACCACGCTGGCGAGGTGATTCATCAGGCGTGGAACAGCGTGACGGCCAGCGGTGGGTCCAGACGTGCTGGGACTCACGTCTGGAGGGAACTGCTTCCACCCTCTCCCACTGGGAGACCTGCAGGAGACGGCCACGTTGCCTTCTTCATAGATCTGGAAAAGAGGAAAGAGCCACCTTTGCCCTCCTCCAAGATGTGGAGGAGATAAGAAGAGCCATTCCTTCCTCCTTCAGTATGTGAAATGAAGGATAGGGATCACCCCTGCCTTCATCAGGGATCTGAAGGAGATATGACGGCTCTGCCTACCCTTCAAGATCTGGACGGTAGGAAAAGGAGAAAAAAAAAAGAGTCATTCCATGCGTCTTCTAGTCGTGGAGATAGATAAAGAACTTATGTGAGGGACCCTTCTGTATCTCTACCCATCTATGTAGAAAAATAATGTACAAGGGAAGGCTGGGAGGGAACTAATTCTTTCCCCCTCTAGTAGTGAAACAAGATGACGGGAAAGGAGAAGTGCACCTCTTCCCATTGCAAACATAAGGAGAGAGAAGAAGCCTCCCCTTCTTTCTCAGGAAGGAAAGGAGATCAGAAATCCTTTCCAGAATTCTAGTGCGAATGAATTGTTGTTTCAGTAGAGGTGAAGGCCGCTAGCTCTTTGCAGATCAAAACAAATTTATAGTCTTGAAAAATATGGCAAAATGGAATAAAAAAACGTACAATCTATTGAAAACTATATCATTAGTTACTCGTACAATTAGTGAAGAACAAAACGACACAATACTGTTACTGGACCAATACACAAATAACCCGCATAAACGAGAGAAAAGCTTATGATGACGTTTCGGTCCGGCTTGAACTATTTTCTATTCACACTAACACAAGAAAGTGTCTCCATCACTCTCTTGTGTTAGTGTGACTTAGTCAGACTAAAATTTCGTCATAAACTTCTGTTTCCTATATGAAGGTTATTAGGCTTATAACCAGGTCTTTCTACCTCATTGCACTCAGAAAAAATAGAAAAAAATCAGGAATAAATCTGCACTGCAGTTAAATAACGGCAGTTAAGACCTGAAGCATATCAGAAAACGCAATTTTAAGTTATGGCTTGAAAATAAAAACGAGCAATTGGCACTTAAACATTTCAAAAATTAATTTGAACCTTCCAGGGAGAAAGATGCACCGGTTTTGAGATCTTAAAGCGTGTCAGAAAATACGTGCGCAAGTTATCGCAGGGACATACGTAACAGTGTATGCTATGGCAATACTGGCATTTTTTTAAAATAACTTTTACCTGGAGTTTACCTGGAGAGAGTTCCGGGGGTCAACGCCCCCGCGGCCCGGTCTGTGACCAGGCCTCCTTAGGTCAGTGTCCCAGGATGCGACCCACACCAGTCGACTAACACCCAGGTACCCATTTTACTGATGGGGACTATAGACAACAGGTGGAAAGAAACACGTCCAATGTTTCTACTCTGGCTGGGAATCGAACCCAGGCCCTCACCGTGTGAAGCGAGAGCGTTAACCACCAGGCCACCAGAGCATTAAGTTGCTTCAAGGATTGAGTGATGTGAAGCAAACATTCAGATTACATAGTTGAACAAACACATTGTCACGTTTACACTCAGTACTGTGGTATATTTAAACAAAAAATAATTCCAGAAAAGGCCTTCTCAATCCAAAATGTTGATCAAATAATATATGAACACATATTAATAGCCGTCCAATACAAAGAATTTCAAGACACGGCGACTTCTCTGTACATGTGTATACAAAAAGGGGTGGCAATATCTACCTCATTTTCAGTAGGCAATTTTGTGGAAATAACATTCTTAAAAAGGAAAAGAAAATCCTTTTGTTAGGTCCAAGACCATTGACAGATGTCATTCCCACTTACTGAAGATAAAATGTAGCAAAAAATGAATGTTCATTATTTTAGTTTCTAGGAATAACCACAGTGAGAAAACAGTGAAATTCCAAGCGCTATCGTGACTTCTCACATTATCAAGGAACCATGACAGCAGTTGGAATTTCACTATGTTTTCAAAAGTGGTTGTTCTGCATATTGTGTTATCACCTGTTTACTGTGACACACACACACACACACACACACACACACACCGAGCATGTCTCCGGAAGCACACATCAATCAGATAACTGCTGCAGCATATGGGCGCCTGGCAAACCTGAGAACAGCATTCCGACACCTTAGTAAGGAATCATTCAAGACACTGTACACCGTGTATGTCAGGCCCATACTGGAGTATGCAACACCTGTTTGGAACCCGCACTTGATAAAGCACGTCAAGAAACTAGAGAAAGTACAAAGGTTTGCAACAAGGTTAGTTCCAGAGCTAAGGGGAATGTCCTATGAAGAAAGATTAAGGGAAATCGGCCTGACGACACTGGAGGACAGGAGGGTCAGGGGAGACATGATAACGACATATAAAATACTGCGTGGAATAGACAAGGTGGACAAGGACAGGATGTTCCAGGGAGGGGACACAGAAACAAGAGGCCACAATTGGAAGTTGAAGACACAAATGAGTCAGAGAGATAGTAGGAAGTATTTCTTCAGTCATAGAGTTGTAAGGCAGTGGAATAGCCTAGAAAACGACGTAGTGGAGGCAGGAACCATACACAGTTTTAAGACGAGGTTTGATAAAGCTCATGGAGCGGGGAGAGAGAGGGTCTAGTAGCAACCGGTGAAGAGGCGGGGCCAGGAGCTAGGACTCGACCCTGCAACCACAAATAAGGTGAGTACAAATAGGTGAGTACACAAACACACATATATATATATATTTATATATATATATATATATATATATATATATATATATATATATATATATATATATATATATATATATATATATATATATATAAATATATATATATACATATATATATATATATATATATATATATATATATATATATATATATATATATATATATATATATATATATATATATATATTATCTTCTTCAACAAACCGGCCGTATCCCACCGAGGCAGGGTGGCCCAAAAAGAAAAACAAAAGATTCTCTTTTAAAATTTAGTAATTTATACGGGAGAAAGGGTTACTAGCCCCTTGCTCCCGGTATTATAGTCGCTTTTTACAACACGCTTGGCTTACGGAGGAAGAATTCTGCTCCACTTCCCCATGGAGATAAGAGGAAATAAACAAGAAGAAGAACTAGAAAGATAAAAGCAGAAAACCCAGAGGGGTGTGTATATATATGCTTGTACATGTATGTGTAGTGTGACCTAAGTGTAAGTAGAAGTAGCAAGACGTACCTGAAATCTTGCATGCTTATGAGACAGACAAAAAGACACCAGCAATCCTACCATTATGTAAAACAATTACAGGCTTTCGTTTTACAATCACTTGGCAGGACGGTAGTACTTCCCTGGGAGGTTGCTGTCTACTAACTACATCTATATATATATATATATATATATATATATATATATATATATATATATATATATATATATATATATATATATATATATATATATATATATATATATATATATATATATATATATATATATATATATATATATATATATATATATATATATATACATATATATATATATATATATATATATATATATATATATATATATATATATATATATATATATATATATATATATATATATATATATATATATATATATATAATATACGGGAGGTAAATTTCTTTCGGATTTTACACTATGGTCTACAGTGTGATGATAAAAAATGAGGTTTTAGCTTCTGAAAGAAAGGCAGTTGTGCACACCCTCCTCTTTTTTTCCCCCCACTTTCCGTTTCTTTCTTCCCCTTTCCCAAATTTCCTCCACATTCCTTCCCATTCCTCTCCTTCCATCTCCCCCTATCATCCCCCACGTCCTCCCCTCTCTCTCTCGCTTCCTTCCCTCTTCCCCGTTACACTTCGTGATTCACAATAAGCAGTAAACCCAACGCTGGTTGTCGGCATCTTCTAAATGAAGGAAAGAGGGTGAAGAGGAAGACAGGGAGGTTTCCTAATATCGTAACATAGAATTGGGAACACGGGTGGAAAAACACAGAGATGAGAAGAGACGAGAGATGAAGTAGCATTACTAGAGAGAGAAACTGTGTTACCTTTCCTGTCTGGACTTCTAGCCCTACGTACCCACATAGTTTGCCCAGCTCTGGCAATACTCAGCTTCTCAATATTAAAATTATAGAAAAACTAACGCACCACCGCACAGTAGAGGAATATTTTACTAAAGTAAGCGATAGATCATCAGTCGTTATGGGTAAAGCAAAGTCGATCGTCTTGGTACATTTTTAAACTAATATTTTGGTTTTACTGTAAACGTGATTAATCATCTAGGGGCAGCGTAAAGACATTTAATGTTGATTGGATAGTAATTCTTAAGGTCTTCAATTTACCAGCCTAAGAGAATGTTACGTTTTCCTTGTTTTTAGTTTTGTTTTTTTTCAACACACCGGCCGTCTCCCACCGAGGCAGGTGACCCGAAAAAGAAAAATATTATAAAGTTTTTCATCTTTTATTATATTTAATAATTTATATATTTAGTAATTTATACATGTAGAAGTTTATAAATTTAGTAATTTATACAAGAGAAGGGGTTACAGGGAAAAGCTTATAATGTGACAACGTTTCGGTTACCACAACAGAGTTCTTCAACGAGCGAAATGTTGTCACAGTA
Source organism: Cherax quadricarinatus (assembly GCF_038502225.1). NCBI lineage: Eukaryota > Metazoa > Arthropoda > Malacostraca > Decapoda > Parastacidae > Cherax > Cherax quadricarinatus. Next base: position 19,435,140 of record NC_091336.1, read on the forward strand.
TAACAAAGCTGTGAACCTGTTTTTTTTTTTTTAGGAAATTATCAACAACATTAGATTAGTACTGTAAACATTAATTACAAATCTGTGTTTAAGTCCTAATGTTATTAAAAGACTAATGTAATAAGGAAAAAATGTGTCTAACCTAGAAAATAATCTCTAAGATCCATTTCCTAATTAGTCCTAGCAGGTGGTAAAGGCGCTCCTCTAATTTCGCCGGAATCCCTTTAAATACGCACCAGTTCATCTAATCTACGGTTTATGGCTGAGGAAATATTGAATTTTAGTTCCTACCGCATGTACGTGTGTGTGTGTGTGTGTGTGTGTGTGTGTGTGTGTGTGTGTGTGTGTGTGTGTGTGTGTGTGTGTGTGTGTGTGTGTGTGTATGTGTAAGTGTGTTTGAGCTGGAGTATAAGCGAGTGCATGAGCAAGTGTCTGAGCAAGCGTGTGAGTACTTGTTAGTACGTGTGAGAAAGTCTAAGCAAAGGTATGAGCGACAAAAGAGGAAGTGTGAGCGAGTGTGTGAGCGAGTAATTAAAAAAAGTTGAGCGAGAGAGAGCACACAACAATCACAACAACCACAACAAGCAACAATCACAACAACCACAACAAACAATAATCACAACAACCACAACACGGGTCTGGAGCACAGGCGTACTGGGTGTCCCACTTATCTGCCCTAACATGTGAACTGGAGGGTAATGTCGAGCGACAAGCTGTCTGCCGAGGGCAGACGAAAAGGAGACGGAGGACAGAAAAAGAAGAGTGAAATGTAAAGAAAGAAAAGAAGAAAGACGGCGATAAGGGTGAAAAGAGGGGGGAGAAACAGTAGGAGAATGGAGTTAGAGGAGAATCTACGCCTCTGGAAGGAAAGCTGATAGCAGAAATAAACGAAAAAATGTAGAAAGAAAAACAAGAGGGAGCCAGTAAAAATATATTTGTGAATTGGGAAAGGCAAGAATAATAATGAAGGTCATCGAGAACAGTGAACTGGAGGAAGAGGTGAAAGTAACAGAAACCAGAGAGGGATCAAAACATAGGAAAAAAACTCAAGAACTGAAAAGAACCATCTCCAGGAAATAGGGGTATGGAAGAGACCAATGAGCAAAAGAGGGGGGAAATAAGAGCACAAGAGGAAAGAAAGATTGAAAGAGAGATCTTGAGACGAATAATTTTTGTTGTATAACTGAGAAAATGGAAATAAAGGCACTGAAAGTTTAGCATCACCTTAATACAACGTTTCGCTCAAGGCTGGTACTTGATAAATCCCACCAATGGGCAAAACTTTGCATTGAAAGGATCCTCTGTTACCAATGCTTTTGTTCCCTCGTGTCGGCTTTTGCCAAAGTCTTTCTGAGAAAAGAGGAAATAGAATAATTGATGATGACGAACAGGGTAAGGTGTGACTGAATCATCATTATAAATATATATATATATATATATATTATATATATATATATATATATATATATATATATATATATATATATATATATATATATATATGTATATATATATATATATATATATATATATATATATATATATATATATATATATATATATATATATATATATATATATATATATATATATATATATCTGTGCCGAATAGGCAGAACTTGCGATCTTGGCTTAAATAGCAACTGCTCATCTTACCATATAAGACAAGCGAAAATTTGTATATGCAATAATTTCGTAAAATCATTCTGAACCTAACGAAAAAATATATTTCACTGTGTTTGTTTAGTATTAAATTGTTGTAAACAAATCAAAAAATATGTTTAGGTAGGGTTAGCTAAAATAAATTGTTGTTGTTATAATTAGGAAGTAAGTTTTCTAAGATTCTTTTGGTGCAAAATTATAAATTTTTACATTAACATTAATGAAAAAAATATATCTTTAAACGTATATGTAAAAGAAAATTTTAGAAAGGACTTAATTTTAAATGAGTTCTTGCTAATTGACCAGTTTTACATATTCAGACATATATATATATATATATATATATATATATATATATATATATATATATATATATATATATATATATATATATATATAAATATATATATATATATATCCATGGGGTTCATTCCTAACAAGGCGTTTTTGAGGTTCGGTCCTCCGTCCGAAATTCCAGAGACTGGTCACTCTTCTATTGCTTCC
>NC_091336.1:19442305-19444805 GCF_038502225.1 Cherax quadricarinatus
ATATATATATATATATATATATATATACATATTGCTGATGACACTGTGCTCTTGGGAGATTCTGAAGAGAAGTTGCAGAGATTGGTGGATGAATTTGGTAGGGTGTGCAAAAGAAGAAAATTAAAGGTGAATACAGGAAAGAGTAAGGTTATGAGGATAACAAAAAGATTAGGTGATGAAAGATTGGATATCAAATTGGAGGGAGAGAGTATGGAGGAGGTGAATGTATTCAGATATTTGGGAGTGGACGTGTCAGCGGATGGGTCTATGAAAGATGAGGTGAATCATAGAATTGATGAGGGAAAAAGAGTGAGTGGTGCACTTAGGAGTCTGTGGAGACAAAGAACTTTGTCCTTGGAGGCAAAGAGGGGAATGTATGAGAGTATAGTTTTACCAACGCTCTTATATGGGTGTGAAGCGTGGGTGATGAATGTTGCAGCGAGGAGAAGGCTGGAAGCAGTGGAGATGTCATGTCTGAGGGCAATGTGTGGTGTGAATATAATGCAGAGAATTCGTAGTTTGGAAGTTAGGAGGAGGTGCGGGATTACCAAAACTGTTGTCCAGAGGGCTGAGGAAGGGTTGTTGAGGTGGTTCGGACATCTAGAGAGAATGGAGCGAAACAGAATGACTTCAAGAGTGTATCAGTCTGTAGTGGAAGGAAGGCGGGGTAGGGGTCGGCCTAGGAAAGGTTGGAGGGAGGGGGTAAAGGAGGTTTTGTGTGCGAGGGGCTTGGACTTCCAGCAGGCATGCGTGAGCGTGTTTGATAGGAGTGAATGGAGACAAATGGTTTTTAATACTTGACGTGCTGTTGGAGTGTGAGCAAAGTAACATTTATGAAGGGATTCAGGGAAACCGGCAGGCCGGACTTGAGTCCTGGAGATGGGAAGTACAGTGCCTGCACTCTGAAGGAGGGGTGTTAATGTTGCAGTTTAAAAACTGTAGTGTAAAGCACCCTTCTGGCAAGACAGTGATGGAGTGAATGATGGTGAAAGTTTTTCTTTTTCGGGCCACCCTGCCTTGGTGGGAATCGGCCAGTGTGATAATAATAATATATATATACATATATTTATATATACATATATATATATATATACATATATATACATATATATATATATATATATATATATATATATATATGTATATATATATACATATATATATATATATATATATATATATATATATAGATATAAATATATATATATATATGTATATATATATATATATATATATATATATATATATATATATATATATATATATATATAAATATATATATATATATATATATATATATATATATGTGTGTATGTATATATATATATATACATACTCTGAAAGAATAGAGAAATTCCAAGCGCTTTATATACTCATATATATCAATAACTATGATATATATATATATATATATGTATATATATATATATATATATATACATATATATATATATATATATATATATATATATATATATATATATATATGTATACATATATATATATATATATATATATATATATATATATATATATATATATATATATATATATATATAGTCACCAATACATACTCACTTATATACGTGGTTGCAGGAGCAAAGATTCCTGGCCCAGCCTCTTAACTATTTGCTAGCCACAATCACTCCCTCGATGGTTCTGTCGTACCTGTTCTTAAAGCCATGTATGGATACTGCTTCCAACACTTTTTCTTCTAGGCCTTTCTACTTTCAGACAATCGTGAGACTAAAGAAATACTTCCTGATATCTCTGTGCCTCATATGCGTCTTTAACTTCCAGTTTGCCTCGGAATACCTCCTTCCCTCCTGTCAAACAGATTATCCCTATCTAACCAATCATTTCTTTTCAGAATTTTTTTTATGTTATCTATCCCTTCAGTCTTCTGTCCTCTAGTGTCATTAAGTTAAAATCCACTAACGCCTTCTCGTCGTTTATACTCTTCTTCCTTTCTTCCCAGCTCTGGAAATAGTCTTGTTGCATACCTCTTGTTGCATACTTCCTTGTTGCAAAGAAGGAATTAACGAAGATATTGGGATATATAGAGGCAAGTCCAGGAGCTGAGAGGACCCCTGCAACCACAAATATGTAAGAACAAATAGATACGTGTATATTCACACACAAACGTACACTCACGCACGTATATGCACACACAGGAGCCATGAATCGACACTTGCAGCCACAAATAGGTGAGTATACAAAATCCCAGCACATACGAGAAACAAACTTATGAGGTGTGACTAGTCAATGATCCAAGTCGAACTGAAACGTCGTCATAATCTTCTTTCTGCTATGTGAGGGTTATTTGTGTATTGTTCCAGTCATGGCATTATACTTTTTTGTTCTTTAAAAGGTGAGTACACACACACACACACACACACACACACACACACACACACACACACACACACACACACACACACACACACACACACACACACACACACAACATACACACACATATAAGATACAGTACTGGCAT
>NC_091336.1:19449805-19452305 GCF_038502225.1 Cherax quadricarinatus
CAGAGGGGAGAGGTAGGAGGGAAAGGCAGGGAGAGGAGGGGAGGAACGGGGAAAGGAGAGATGATAGGGTGGAAGGGGAGGGAAAGGGCTCTTTCTCATTGAAACGAAGGGAGGACAGAGCTCTCTATCAATGGAAGGAAGATAGAGCTAAGCTCCACCAGATAAAGTATGAATAATCAGAAGGACGGAAGGATAAGTCTCTATCCCTGGAAAGAAGTGAGGAGTAAAAAACTCAGTGCTAGTAAAGAAGGAATGGAAAAGCTCTACCCAGGAGAAGACGGGATAGTGAGAAACACTCTTCCATATATCAGTCAAGAATAACTTAACGAAATCCTAATAACACGATCACATACCAATCAAATCTGTGAGATTTTAATACTCAGCTGCCATGGGTTCAAGCCCCACCCGTTCCCTGATTTATTAAGCAAGTAAACATTGTGTGAATCCCGGTATCACACTGGAGACAAGAGTGCCGCATCGGTATCTATCTTGGAAACTCCCACACCTCATCTACCTACACGAGAAACCACTGAAACTCACCGTGTGACACGGACAGCCTTGGCAATAAAGTTGTGAAGGAATAGGGCAAATGTATAGTACAAAAGCGAATGAAGTTATAACATAATTCAGTGCTCCACCGTTTTTCTCGCAGTACGAATAAATTTAATAATAATAATAATGATAATAATAATAATAATATTATAATTATTATTATTATTAATAATAAATTAATAATGTTAAGAAGAAACATAAGAAGACGAAGAAGAACAACAATAACAAATAATTATGTAATCCTACTACTACTACTACTACTACTACTACTACTACTACTACTAATAATAATAATAATAATAATAATAACAATAATAATAATAATAATAATAATAATAATAATAATAATAATAATAATAATAATAATAATAATAATAATCTCTGATAAAAGGATCAAAGAGTTTCCTTAATCGCTGGACGCTTTTCTGGAGGCCATTTCCCCCCTTCCCCCACATCACTTCAGAGTTGCCACTTGTAAGGAGTTGTTCCTCCAAACAACTTGAGTATGCGACGACAGGCGTGGGAGAGAGAGGCGTGAGGTAACGAGGAAGAAGCTGAATAATGTAGCGAGATCTCACTGCCACCTGTGGCTTTCCTTGCGTCTCTCGAGTTGTGTAGCAGATGGCGAAAGCCGGCAAATGGCGAATCAAAGAGATTTTCGCCCGCAGTGGGGCTTTGTCAAGCGCTTGGCAAAGCCCCGAGTAAAATAAAAGGCTTTCCTCTGTGTATGTGCTTTATAGCTCTCAGCTTGTGTCCTCTTATGCTTCACGTTCTCTCAGCGTCGTGTGTCCTGGGTAAGTTGAAGACTGGTGGAGGATGTGTCATGACTTCCCCGTCAGGAAAATATCCCCGGATGCGCGTTTTTCTTTTGTTTTGCCTAAATGATAATTCACTTCAATGGTTAAGCAACCGCTAACTAGGTAAGACGACACTACTTGCACAGCAAACCTTTAACTGAAGACAACGTTTCGCTCCTTGAAGAGGCTGAGAAATTGTGAGAAAACATTCGCTATAGTACTGGAGGTGGCTATCAGTAGTTGAACGTTTTTTATCACTGGTTTGGCAACAGAGTTTTCGAAGAGTGGAACACAAGTTGCGTCATTGAAATAGATCTTTCAGTTACAATAGATTTATTTCCTAGTGGCAATGGATTCTCCACTGCCAATAGATTTTCCAATGGCAATAGATACTCCAGTACTATTAGATTTTCTACTGACAATAGATTCTCCAGTGGTAATAGATTTTCCATTGGTAACAGATTCTCCAGTGGTAATAGATTTTCCAGTGTTAATAGGTTCTCCAGTGGTAAGAGATTTCTCAGTAAGTAACGGGAAAAAAATCTAAGATCAGATTTCTGAGAATTTTCATTTTCTTTAGCAGCTGAAGTTGTATCAGTAAAATCAGGGATTAATCTGAAGGATTGGACATGGAAGAGGGGAAGAAGGGAAAATTATGGAAGAAGAATAAGAGAAAGGGTGAAGGGGACCAGAAAAGGCGTTTAAAGGGGAATGGGTAAATGAAAAAAATGGTGAAGGAGGAAGAGGGTTGAAGTTGAAGAGGGAAAAGTTGGGAAATAGGAAAGAGCAAATGGAAAAAGAGTGGGAGAAAAGGGAGTAGAAAGGGAAGACACAATATTAGAGTAGGAAGAGATGATAAGATAAAAGAAAAGAGAGTATAACACAGAAGAGAGGAAAATGTTGAGGGGGAGGAGTTGATGGATAATAAAGAGTGGAGATGAAAAAGGGAAATAGTGAAAGGCAAGGAAAAAAAAGTTTCGGGGAGGAGGGAAAGAGGTTAGATCAAGGAGGAAAAATCACGAAGGAAGATGTGATAAAAATGGGGGGAGGGGAGGTAATAAAGGACCAAGAGTCGGGTGGGGGGGAAGAAAGGGCAGAGTGGGAAGATAAGATAAGGGCAAAGGGTAGAAGGTAAAAGAGTGGAAGGGGTA
>NC_091336.1:19457305-19474805 GCF_038502225.1 Cherax quadricarinatus
GTGAAGCGTGGGTGATGAATGTTGCAGCGAGGAGAAGGCTGGAGGCAGTGGAGATGTCATGTCTGAGGGCAATGTGTGGTGTGAATATAATGCAGAGAATTCGTAGTTTGGAAGTTAGGAGGAGGTGCGGGATTACCAAAACTGTTGTCCAGAGGGCTGAGGAAGGGTTGTTGAGGTGGTTCGGACATGTAGAGAGAATGGAGCGAAACAGAATGACTTCAAGAGTGTATCAGTCTGTAGTGGAAGGAAGGCGGGGTAGGGGTCGGCCTAGGAAGGGTTGGAGGGAGGGGGTAAAGGAGGTTTTGTGTGCGAGGGGCTTGGACTTCCAGCAGGCATGCGTGAGCGTGTTTGATAGGAGTGAATGGAGACAAATAGTTTTTAATACTTGACGTGCTGTTGGAGTGTGAGCAAAGTAACATTTATGAAGGGATTCAGGGAAACCGGCAGGCCGGACTTGAGTCCTGGAGATGGGAAGTACAGTGCCTGCACTCTGAAGGAGGGGTGTTAATGTTGCAGTTTAAAAACTGTAGTGTAAAGCACCCTTCTGGCAAGACAGTGATGGAGTGAATGATGGTGAAAGTTTTTCTTTCTCGGGCCACCCTGCCTTGGTGGGAATCGGCCGGTGTGATAATAAAAAAAAATATATATATATATATATATATATATATATATACATATATAATATATATATATATATATATATATATATATATATATATATATATATATATATCTATATATATATATATATATATATATATATATGTCGTGCCGAATATGTAAAACTGGTCAATTAGCAAGAACTCATTTAAAATTAAGTCATTTCTAAAAGTTTCTCTTATACGTTTAAAGATATATTTTTTTCATTAATGTTAATGTAAAAATTTATAGTTTTGCACCAAAAGAATCTTAGAAAACTTACCTAACCTTATTATAACAAGAACAATTTATTTTAGCATAATCCTACTAAATATATTTTAAATACGTTTACAGTAATTTAATACTAAACAAACACAATGAAATATATTTTTTTCGTTAGGTTTAGAATGATTTTTGCGATATAATATATATATATATATATATATTATAGGTAGTAGGTTGGTAGACAGCAACCACCCAGGGAAGTACTACCGTCCTGCCAGATGACTGTGAAACAAAAACCTGTAACTGTTTTGCATGATGGTAGGATTGCTGGTTTCTTTTTCTGTCTCATAAACACGCTAAGATAACAGGGATATCTTGCTACTCCTACTTACACTTTGGTCACACTTCACAGACACGCACATGCATATATATATATACATACATCTAGGTTTTTCTCCTTTTTCTAAATAGCTCTTGTTCTTTTTTATTTCTTCTATTGTCCATGGGGAAGTGGAAAAGAATCTTTCCTCCGTAAGCCATGCGTGTCGTATGAGGCGACTAAAATGCCGGGAGCAATGGGCTAGTAACCCCTTCTCCTGTATACAACTACTAAAAAAGAGAAGAAGAAAAACTTTATAAAACTGGGTTGCTTAAATGTGCGTGGATGTAGTGCGGATGACAAGAAACAGATGATTGCTGATGTTATGAATGAAAAGAAGTTGGATGTCCTGGCCCTAAGCGAAACAAAGCTGAAGGGGGTAGGAGAGTTTCAGTGGGGGGAAATAAATGGGATTAAATCTGGAGTATCTGAGAGAGTTAGAGCAAAGGAAGGGGTAGCAGTAATGTTAAATGATCAGTTATGGAAGGAGAAAAGAGAATATGAATGTGTAAATTCAAGAATTATGTGGATTAAAGTAAAGGTTGGATGCGAGAAGTGGGTCATAATAAGTGTGTATGCACCTGGAGAAGAGAGGAATGCAGAGGAGAGAGAGAGATTTTGGGAGATGTTAAGTGAATGTATAGGAGCCTTTGAACCAAGTGAGAGAGTAATTGTGGTAGGGGACTTGAATGCTAAAGTAGGAGAAACTTTTAGAGAGGGTGTGGTAGGTAAGTTTGGGGTGCCAGGTGTAAATGATAATGGGAGCCCTTTGATTGAACTTTGTATAGAAAGGGGTTTAGTTATAGGTAATACATATTTTAAGAAAAAGAGGATAAATAAGTATACACGATATGATGTAGGGCGAAATGACAGTAGTTTGTTGGATTATGTATTGGTAGATAAAAGACTGTTGAGTAGACTTCAGGATGTACATGTTGATAGAGGGGCCACAGATATATCAGATCACTTTCTAGTTGTAGCTACACTGAGAGTAAAAGGTAGATGGGATACAAGGAGAATAGAAGCATCAGGGAAGAGAGAGGTGAAGGTTTATAAACTAAAAGAGGAGGCAGTTAGGGTAAGATATAAACAGCTATTGGAGGATAGATGGGCTAATGAGAGCATAGGCAATGGGGTCGAAGAGGTATGGGGTAGGTTTAAAAATGTAGTGTTAGAGTGTTCAGCAGAAGTTTGTGGTTACAGGAAAGTGGGTGCAGGAGGGAAGAGGAGCGATTGGTGGAATGATGATGTAAAGAGAGTAGTAAGGGAGAAAAAGTTAGCATATGAGAAGTTTTTACAAAGTAGAAGTGATGCAAGGAGGGAAGAGTATATGGAGAAAAAGAGAGAAGTTAAGAGAGTGGTGAAGCAATGTAAAAAGAGAGCAAATGAGAGAGTGGGTGAGATGTTATCAACAAATTTTGTTGAAAATAAGAAAAAGTTTTGGAGTGAGATTAACAAGTTAAGAAAGCCTAGAGAACAAATGGATTTGTCAGTTAAAAATAGGAGAGGAGAGTTATTAAATGGAGAGGTAGAGGTATTGGGAAGATGGAAGGAATATTTTGAGGAATTGTTAAATGTTGATGAAGATAGGGAAGCTGTGATTTCGTGTATAGGGCAAGGAGGAATAACATCTTGTAGGAGTGAGGAAGAGCCAGTTGTGAGTGTGGGGGAAGTTCGTGAGGCAGTAGGTAAAATGAAAGGGGGTAAGGCAGCCGGGATTGATGGGATAAAGATAGAAATGTTAAAAGCAGGTGGGGATATAGTTTTGGAGTGGTTGGTGCAATTATTTAATAAATGTATGGAAGAGGGTAAGGTACCTAGGGATTGGCAGAGAGCATGCATAGTTCCTTTGTATAAAGGCAAAGGGGATAAAAGAGAGTGCAAAAATTATAGGGGGATAAGTCTGTTGAGTGTACCTGGTAAAGTGTATGGTAGAGTTATAATTGAAAGAATTAAGAGTAAGACGGAGAATAGGATAGCAGATGAACAAGGAGGCTTTAGGAAAGGTAGGGGGTGTGTGGACCAGGTGTTTACAGTGAAACATATAAGTGAACAGTATTTAGATAAGGCTAAAGAGGTCTTTGTGGCATTTATGGATTTGGAAAAGGCGTATGACAGGGTGGATAGGGGGGCAATGTGGCAGATGTTGCAAGTGTATGGTGTAGGAGGTAGGTTACTGAAAGCAGTGAAGAGTTTTTACGAGGATAGTGAGGCTCAAGTTAGAGTATGTAGGAAAGAGGGAAATTTTTTCCCAGTAAAAGTAGGCCTTAGACAAGGATGTGTGATGTCACCGTGGTTGTTTAATATATTTATAGATGGGGTTGTAAGAGAAGTAAATGCGAGGGTCTTGGCAAGAGGCGTGGAGTTAAAAGATAAAGAATCACACACAAAGTGGGAGTTGTCACAGCTGCTCTTTGCCGATGACACTGTGCTCTTGGGAGATTCTGAAGAGAAGTTGCAGAGATTGGTGGATGAATTTGGTAGGGTGTGCAAAAGAAGAAAATTAAAGGTGAATACAGGAAAGAGTAAGGTTATGAGGATAACAAAAAGATTAGGTGATGAAAGATTGAATATCAGATTGGAGGGAGAGAGTATGGAGGAGGTGAACGTATTCAGATATTTGGGAGTGGACGTGTCAGCGGATGGGTCTATGAAAGATGAGGTGAATCATAGAATTGATGAGGGAAAAAGTGAGTGGTGCACTTAGGAGTCTGTGGAGACAAAGAACTTTGTCCTTGGAGGCAAAGAGGGGAATGTATGAGAGTATAGTTTTACCAACGCTCTTATATGGGTGTGAAGCGTGGGTGATGAATGTTGCAGCGAGGAGAAGGCTGGAGGCAGTGGAGATGTCATGTCTGAGGGCAATGTGTGGTGTGAATATAATGCAGAGAATTCGTAGTTTGGAAGTTAGGAGGAGGTGCGGGATTACCAAAACTGTTGTCCAGAGGGCTGAGGAAGGGTTGTTGAGGTGGTTCGGACATGTAGAGAGAATGGAGCGAAACAGAATGACTTCAAGAGTGTATCAGTCTGTAGTGGAAGGAAGGCGGGGTAGGGGTCGGCCTAGGAAGGGTTGGAGGGAGGGGGTAAAGGAGGTTTTGTGTGCGAGGGGCTTGGACTTCCAGCAGGCATGCGTGAGCGTGTTTGATAGGAGTGAATGGAGACAAATGGTTTTTAATACTTGACGTGCTGTTGGAGTGTGAGCAAAGTAACATTTATGAAGGGATTCAGGGAAACCGGCAGGCCGGACTTGAGTCCTGGAGATGGGAAGTACAGTGCCTGCACTCTGAAGGAGGGGTGTTAATGTTGCAGTTTAAAAACTGTAGTGTAAAGCACCCTTCTGGCAAGACAGTGATGGAGTGAATGATGGTGAAAGTTTTTCTTTTTCGGGCCACCCTGCCTTGGTGGGAATCGGCCGGTGTGATAATAAAAAAAATAAAAAAATATATATATATATATATATATATATATATATGTATATGTGTATATATATATATATATATATATATATATATAGAGGGCCTGGGTTCTGATTCCCAGCCAGAGTAGAAACATTGACGTGTTTCTTTCAACCTGTTGTCTATGTTCCCATCAGTAAATAAGGAGGCCTGGTCACAGACCGGGCCTGCGGGGGCGTTGACCCCCGGAACTCTCTCCAGGTATCTCCTCCAGGTATCTCTCTCTCTCTCTCTCTCTCTCTCTCTCTCTCTCTCTCTCTCTCTCTCTCTCTCTCTCTCTCTCTCTCTCTCTCTCATGCCTCTCTCATCCCACTTCTTAACCCACCCTTACCACTCTTACTCTCTTACTTCTCTTCTACCCTCACCACTATATCACCCTTTCACCACTGAGTACAAACCAATCACTATTGTGAGTACCACCCTTTTCACCAGTGATTATCTCCCTTTTCATCAGTGATTATCACCCTCTCAACTCACTCTCATCACTACACCACCCATTCAGAACTGAGTACAACACAATCTCCACTGTAAGTACGACCTCTCTCTCCACAGTGAATACAATCTTATCACTACTGTAAGTACGACCTCTCTCTCCACAGTGAATACAATCTTATCACTACTGTGAGAACCGCCCTCTCATCCCTTTCACTCAGCACTGAGTACGACCTCTGACGCCGAGTACGACTCACGACTGTGAGTACTACCTCTCACTCTTCCCGCTATTGCTGCTGATTGAAAACTAAGGACGAGTGTGATAGCCGGTTGAAGGGGAGAAACGGAGCCAGATTTTGATGTGGTGAAGTGGAATAGGGGACAATGGGGACCAGATGGTGGCTGGTGGTTGAACGGGAAATAGGAATAGGGAGGAAAATAGGGGCTCGTGGAGGCTGGTGGTGAGGACAGGGGCTACGGACAGGGAGAAAATATTGAATACAACAGCAGTGTGCAGCTGCAATATTTTAAATGATAGTTACAGTGTTGTAGCAACAGGTAATAACCAGAAATAATGGATTTAAGCTAGATAAATTTAGATTTAGAAAGGACATAGGTAAATACTGGTTTTTTAACAGTTGTGGATGCGTGGAACAATCTCCCGAGTAGGGTGATCGAGGCTAGGACCTTGGGTGGCTTTAAAAAGAGATTGGACAAATATATGAGTTGGAGGAGCTGGGTTTGATAGGTGTCATTGGGTACGGGAGGATATTCTTGGGAAACTTTGAGTAAGGGTCGTGTTGATAAGGACCTGCCTTGTATGGGCCAGTAGGCCTTCTGCAGTGTTCCTCCATTCCTATGTTCTTATGTTCTTAAGTTTTAGTAGGGCTGTCAAAAAACAGACTTTGGTTACACAACCTACAAAAATGAATAAAAAGGTATTGAGAATACAAGCAAATTATGGGCGCACGAAACATACATAATCCTAAAAACCTGCGATAACTAAATAAAGTCACTCAGTGTTAATTATTTAAGTTGGATTCCCTGATACCTTCAAAGATTCCGTTATGGATTCAGTAACTACAGGAGCTTCAAAGATGTTTATACAGCAGAGCTGAAGATTTTATCACCATCTCTCGAGATGTTCTATTCCCTACAAAAGGCAGTACCTCCCTTTTATTACAGAAAATTGGATACACCAGCAGCGTGCATGAGCCTATTCTATATGGCAGCTACACTCTTGGATTAAAAGCTAGCTACTTGTCCCTGTCATATTCAACCATACAGGATGAGTTGCATACACGAATAAAATCTGTCAATCTCCACTGGGAGGTTTCAGTGACAGGAAGGCGATATCATCAATCATCCTGTTACATGTTCACTTGCTACGAACGCTTCCAAGACACCATTCCAAAAGAACTGGTTAATATCACCTAGTAATTGCTATCTCTGAGGACAGTTTATTCCTCACGGAAGAGGACGCGATAGACGCTGGTGAATGGGAGGGAATGTCGTGTGGGAAAATGAAAGGGACTTGAAAAAAGGAAAGGAGTGCAGAGAGGAGGAATCTGAAGAGGGGTGGGGCAGAGAGGTGAAAGGAGGGAGGCCAACAGATGCGGTCGACCCGTAATCAAGGCCGGATGACCGTGTCCTTATTGGTTTAATCGGTGTGTCTGTGGTCGAGTGGGAGGGAAGGGGAGATGTGGGAAGGGTTGAAAAGTGATAGAATAGGGGCGGAAGGGAGCGAGAGCCGAGGTGAAGGGATGGGATAGACGCAGAAAGAACAACGCTGACTTGCGGGTGTGGAAAGGGACGGGAAAAGAGTAGAGAGGAGTTGATGAGTATGACAGAGAGTGGGATGAGAAATGGAAAATGAGAAGCTAGTAATTAGGAAAAGCTAACAAGAAGTAGCTAGCAAGAACTAATGACACTGAAAAAATAGAAAAGCTAGCGAGAAAAAACTAGCGAGAAGCTAGCATACAGAAGCTAGCGAAAAGAACCTAACGAAAAGCTAGAGAGGCAGCTAGAGAGAAGTTAGCAAGAGTCAGCAAGCAAGAGGGAAAAATTAGAAAGAAGAAGCTAGCATGAAGCTAGCAAGGAGAACCTATCAAGGAAAAACCAACAAGAAGGAAAAATTACCAAGAAGGAGAAAAATAGGAGAATTAAGTATTCGTTAATAAACAGAAAAGGAAGATGCAAATATTGAGAAAAGGAATAAAGAGACAGACAGACATCACGATGGGGGAGAAAACACTCCATGAGAAGGATAGAGGAAAAAAAGAAGGGGGGGGGAAGGAGACATATAGAATAAAATGCAATACGAATTAAGTTTTTTTTTTTGGGGGGGGAGAGGGCAGATTCGAACTAGGGGGTTTGTAAAACTGACAACCGACCGACCTAACCATAGACCCCATTTCGGAGATCCCAAAAAACCTAAGAATTAATACAAGCGTCTGTTACCTTTCTCTAGTTCAATACCAAATAATAGATTTGATCTTAAGTGTAGAAAACAAAAGTTTTTATGACTCGACGTGCTGTTGGAATGTGAGCAAAGTAACATTTATTAAGGAATTCAGGGAAACCGGTTAGCCGGACTTGAGTCCTGGAAGTGGAAAGTAAAATGTTTGCACTCTGAAAGCGGGGTGGAGATATATTGCAGTTTTTTTAATTATAATGTAGACACCCCTATGGCAAGACAGTGATGGAGTGAGTGATGATGAAAATATTTCTTCTATTTTCGGGCCACCCTACCCGGTGGGAAATAACCAATGTGTTAATAAAAATATTAAATAAAAGTAAATTATAATAATTTACATAATAAAAAAAACTCCAAACATCATTTCAAGGGGAAAATTGGTCAAAAAGCTAATATTTTCGACGAACTGAAAAAAAAAATTAAGGAGAAGGGCTGCAAGGTGAAGGGAAGGTTGCGTTATGAAGGGAAACACGTTGAAGAGAAGGGGCGGAGATGGGAAATTAGAGGTAACGACTGGGCGTGGCTGATGGAGGGGAGAATTGACTTAGGAAGATGGCAGGGAGGGTAGGATAAATGAAATAGTGAGGAAGAGGTAGATGGAGGAAGGGATAGATAGAAGGGAGGGATAGACAGAGTAAAGGATATATAGGAACTAGGGATGTGAGAGAAAGGGATTAAGGGACAAGAAAAGAAAGAGAGTGGGAGGGAGAGTGTGAGAGGGAGTGGAGATAGAGAGAGATATGGGAGGGGAGCGAGGAAAGGATGGAGAAATCCCTGCTACTCTCACTCCCTCCTCTCTCACTTTCCTCCTCTCTCACACTCCTTCCTCTCCCACATCCCTCTCACTCTCCCTTCTCTCTCACTTAAGCAGCGCCCACATCCAACCTGAGTTTTACTGCTTATTGTGAATCACGGAGTGTAACGGATAGGGAGGGAGAGAGGGGTAAGAGAGAAGGAGGAAGAGAGAAGGAGGAAGGGAGAAGGAGGAAGGGCGAGGAGGAGGAGGAGGAATAGGGAATAAAGGTGGGGGGACAGGGAAGGAGAGAGGGAGTACATAAACCCCTTTCTTAAAGACGTTAAACCATGTTCTCTCCATCACACTGGTAGATAGGAGCATTGGCTGGATAGAAGGATGGTGAGGGAGAGAGATGGAAGGGGAGAGGGATGGCGAAGAAGAAAGATGGAAAGGAAGAGGGATCGCTCGTGGTGAGGATTATTATTATTATTATTATCAAAAAAAAGAAGCGCTAAACCTACAAGGGTTCGCGTGGTGAGAAGACCAGCCTACGATTTCCAAGGACGTAAGACCCGGCACTGAATCCTGTCGCTACCTAACGTACACTATATACCTTTCTATATTCTGCCCAGACTATTATAAAGAGGAAGGCAGCAGCTCACTGCAGATATAACCCATTATATTAATTAGCTGAACTTATTTCATTTTCCTTTTCTTGTTTCCAGTTGGAAAATATATTGTCTTTCCACTTTTTGTTGTTATGAATTAAGAAATTTATTTCGAATCATTTACACTTTCCCTTTTGTTTATTAACATTGCTCGTATTAGTCACTTAATTCTTGTTTCAAATTCCGTTTTGGTATTGTGATTATTGTTGGTTAAGTATTTGCGATTCGTAGAAAATTTAGGCTGTAGTAACCTGGCCTATATGAATATTGAATTTTGATCTCCATTTTGATCCGTCAAAAATTGACGCATGATCATATGTTAGACAATATCATACCAGTCATCCAGTATTAAACGAGTCATGCCAGGAATGATGCATACATGGATGCATTGCATGTCGGTGTGCAGTAAATGTGTACACTTGTGCGTAATTGAGAGTGTGTATATGTGGGTATGAGTGTTATTTAAATCCAGTGTTATCCAGTGCTCTTACTCCTAGCATGTATACCCTTGCCATGATCACATGAACCCTTTCATGATCAGAGGAGCCCTTCCATGATCACATGAACCCTTCCATGATCACATGAACCATTCCATGATCACATGAACCCTTCCATGATCACATGAACCCTTCCATGATCACATGAACCCTTCCATGATCACATGAACCCTTCCATGATCACATGAACCCTTCCATGATCACATGAACCCTTCCATGATCACATGAACCCTTCCATGATCACATGAACCCTTCCATGATCACATGAACCCTTCCATGATCACATGAACCCTTCCATGATCACATGAACCCTTCCATGATCACATGAACCCTTCCATGATCACATGTACCCCTTCCCATAACCACATGAATTCTTCAATGATCAGATGAACCCTTCCATAATCACATGAACCCTTTTATGATCACATGAACCCTTCCATGATCATATGAACCCTTCCATGATCACACGAACCCTTCCATGATCACATGTACCCTTCCATGTTCAGAGGAACCCTTCCATGATCACACGAACCCTTCCATGATCACATGTACCCCTTCCCATAATCACACGAACTCTTCAATGATCACATGAATCATTCTAATGATTACTTAAACCCTTCCATGATCACATGAACCCTTCCATGTTCAGAGGAACCCTTCCATGATCACATGAACCCTTCCATGATCACATATACCCCTTCCCATAATCACACGAACTCTTCAATGATCACATGAACCATTCTAATGATTACTTGAACCCTTACATAGTCACATGAACACTTCCATGATCACATGAACCATTCCATGATCAAATTAATCCTACTATGATCAGAGTAACCCTTCCATTGTCACATGAACCCCTTCCATGATCACATGAACTCTTCTATGATAACATAAACCCTTCCATGAACACATGAACCCTTCCATGATCACATGAACCCTTCCATGATCACATGAACCTTTCCATGATCACATTTACCCCTTCCCATAATCACATCAACTCTTCAATGATCACATGAACCATTCCATGATCACATGAACCATACCATGATCACATGTACCCTTCCCGTAATCACAGGGATCAGTTCCCATAATCACATATAATCCTACCCATACTGTCACCCTAAAAATGCTATCATCCTCCCCATGCTATCGTCCTCCTCATGCTATCATCCTAACCATGTTACTACCCTCCCCATGCTTTCACCTTCCCCATGCAATCATCCTCACCATACTATCATCCTTCTAATGCTATCATCCTGCCGGTGTTATCACTATGCACGTGATAAATCCCTGTGGTATCACTCTCACCATGCTATCATCCTCCCCATGTTATCATCCTTCCCATGCTATCATCCTCCCCATGCTATCATCCTCCCCATGCTATCATCCTCCCCATGCTATCATCCTCCCCATGTTATCATCCTCCCCATGCTATCATCCTCCCCATGCTATCATCCCCTCCCATGCTATCATCCTCCCACTGCTATCATACTCCCAATGCTATCATCCTCCCCATGCTATCATCCTCCCCATGCTATCATCCTCCCCATGCTATCATCCTCCCCATACTATCATCCTCCCCATGCTATCATCCTCCCCATGCTATCATCCTCCCCATGCTATTATCCTTTCCATGCTATCATCCTTCCCATGCTATCATCTTCCCCATGCTATCATCCTTCCCATGCTATCATCCTCCCCATGCTATCATCCTCCCCATGCTATCATCCTCCCCATGCTATCATCCTCCCCATGCTATCATCCTCCCCATGCTATCATCCTCCCCATGCTATCATCCTCCCCATGCTATCATCCTCCCCATGCTATCATCCTCCCCATGCTATCATCCTCCCCATGCTATCATCCTCCCCATGCTATCATCCTCCCCATGCTATCATCCTCCCCATGCTATCATCCTCCCCATGCTATCATCCTCCCAAAACGATCCTCTCCCCATGCACCCACAGTTAGTATTTACATTCATGACTAACATTCATATTCTCACGTGTCACTCTCACGGGCTGACAGGTAAACAACAGTTGACAACACACTGTTAATATACTGGAACACACGCATTCGTTGGCAGGGTCACGCAGGCTGAAGCCCGGCCCAGCCTGAGCCGCCCATAGGTCATGTGTGTCCACATGTTTGATCTGTAAGCCCTAAGCCCTCAACCGTGTGTTTGTCAGAGAGAGAGAGAAAGAGAGAGAGAGAGAGAGAGAGAGAGAGAGAGAGAGAGAGAGAGAGAGAGAGAGAGAGAGAGAGAGAGAGAGAGCGAGAGAGAGAGACTGAGTTTTCTATATTTTTACACACATAAATATTCCTTATATATGTTTAAAACCGAATGATTTAAACATCACGAATCGAATAACAGGGACATTTAAAGGTAAACAGACTCACCTCATCACATATCCGGGCTAAAAATCCTACGAATTAATGATATCATAATCTCTACACTTTGTTAGAGAGATATATACATTTAGCCTCCATTAAGCGGATGCATTTTCACTCCACTGAGTAAATCGGGTACAATGGCCCGATGTTAAGAATTTAAGTTAAAAGCCATTAGAGTAGAGCTTAGAGAGCACTCTGTGAAATAGTGAACATTAGGAGATCACCAGAAAAGGGATGAAAGAGACGAAAGGGGTGAGGAGGAAAGGGGTTAATAAGGGGTAGGATAACGAGAGTTACTAGAGGGTGTGGA
This sequence comes from Cherax quadricarinatus, assembly GCF_038502225.1. Taxonomy (NCBI): domain Eukaryota; kingdom Metazoa; phylum Arthropoda; class Malacostraca; order Decapoda; family Parastacidae; genus Cherax; species Cherax quadricarinatus. The sequence goes on from NC_091336.1 coordinate 19,469,520, forward strand.
TGATGAGTGGTATTAAGGGGTTGAGGAGGAAAAGGGTTACTAAGGGTTATTAATAAAAGAAGACTTATCATGTAGACTATCTGCTAGTGTCAGACGATCTTTTGTAGTTATGACACACAGGATTTCTCAGTTCACAATCAACACCAGCTTGTAGGAGCGTAGATGCACACACACACACACACACACATAAACAAACACACAATCCCGAGTATTAGCCAGGTATTGGCTGGGTTATCTACCTAAGGTACGCGACGTGACTTCACCTGCCTAGACAACAACAACCTCCTGAGCTGAATATACACATGGTAGCCATTGCAACATCCTTCCAGCTCTAGTCATCCGAGTTTCCGTCTCTCTGTTCCTTTCTGCTCGGTAATGAAAAAAATTGAAGCAGACTGGACTGAGTATTTTCAGGTTGCAGAAGAAAACATAAGAGAAAACAATTAATGCAACTTATCTAGGTCATTCCTTCAGGGATACCTAATAATACTGATTAAAATAGTAATTATAACAACACCATAATAATAATAATAATAATAATAATAATAATAATAATAATAATAATAATAATAATGAATGAAGTTATGTCTGCCATCGCTGGGCGGAGGTAACACAAAGCGTCTGCTGGTTTTGTTAAGTGAGCCGAGATCAGAAGACTCTTCTTGTATGACAGATTAAATCATTAGTAGATTGACTTGTGCCAACCTCTCTGCTGCGGCCCCTCGCATATTATTGTCCCTTGCTATTTTATAGTCACCTCAAAGCAACAACTCACTTTTTTGTAGGTAAATTTTCTAGCTAACTGTTCCGTTCTCCCATGCATTCGAAAGCCGTTGAGAGATTTCAATATAATCATTTTTTATATCAATGTCTGGTCTCGGATATAAGCGTGCACGTTGTGGAAAAAAATGCTTGTAATTAAAATGTCAAGATTTCGAGGGGGTTGTCTGCCTGCTGGACTCAGAATGTTATGTAAATGACATTTGGATTCAATGGATACCTTTGTTACAACGTTTCGCACCCTCATGGGGCTTTATCAGGTCTCTGCTGAATACACAAACCTCTCAAGCCATACCACCGCGTTAAGGAGACCAAAGTCGTAGGGATATGACGCGAATGTAAACAACTGAGAAAAGAAGCGGGATTCGAATCCATTATTGTTAGAGCCAAACCTATTCCCCGAGTCTAACTCATTACCAGAGCCTAACCCATTTCCAGAGCCTAACCCATTTCCAGAGCCTAACCCATTTCCAGAGCCTAACCCATTTCCAGAGCCTAACCCATTTCCAGAGCCTAACCCATTTTCAGAAGCTATTTCATACTAAATTAAAACTATTAAAGTCGATCAAGGATTTATGTCTTAGCCTTTCTGACTATATTTTTGGTTCATTCAGTTTTTTCTCTTTAATTATTCTCTAGACAGTAATTTTTACCAATTTGTTATTACTCGCCATTTCTGTTTTTGCTGATCTCTGTTCACCTTCTCTTTCTCCTTAATTTTTCCTTCCCGCCTGCCTTTATTTTCTTATTTAGTATTCTTAGTATTGATTAACTCCTTATTCTTCCTCTTTCTATCATCTTCTCTCCCTCTTTTTCGTCTCATCATAGCTGTCCTCTTCACAATCTTCTTTTGCCTTTTATATTACGTATTTATACCTTTCTTTTATATTCTCATCCTTACATTCTGTCTGTCCCCCAAACATGACTCACTTCATAGTAATTATGCACTCGCACATTCTTAGTCTCATTCTCTCTCTCTCTCTCTCTCTCTCTCTCTCTCTCTCTCTCTCTCTCTCTCTCTCTCTCTCTCTCTCTGGTCAGTGATGGTTCAGTAAAACTTGTAATGGTGGAGGAATCCACTTTCCAGCTTCAACAGACCGAGTAATGTTCCCTGACCTCTGTCCAGCTGAGCCCTTTTGTTGACCCTCACATTCATTCCTTACTGTCCTACCCATCCTTTCCTCTTCTACCCATCTCTTCCTCCTTCCGTTCCGCTCATCTCTTCATGTTCCATCTACGCAAAACCGCCTGGTCCGTCCCACCGGTCCCTTTCTGTTTTATCCAACCCATCCTTTTCTGTTTAGTCCCAGCCATCCTTTCTTCTTCCGTCCTGTTCTCCCTCTCACCAGCCACACACCATATCCATGAAGAGACACGAGTGGTAATGGGATGAGATGAAACACAACCTACTCACGCAAACCAAAAGAGAATTAGTATATTTTATATTTTAGAATTTACAATGAACAGGAATTTTAAGTTTATGTATACATATATATATATATATATATATATATATATATATATATATATATATATATATATATATATATATATATATATATATATATATATATATATATATATATATATATATATATATGTATATATAAAGTTATATATGTATATATATATATATATATATATATATATATATGTATATATATATACATATATATATATGTATGGACTAATAAAAACACACAAACCAGGGAATCCAGTCAGACCAATTATTAGCTCCATAGGGTCAGTTTCATATAAATTATCCAAATGGCTTGTCGATATTTTGAGCCCTATTGTTGGCAAAATTTCTAACTTTAATGTTAAAAACAACATAGACTTGGTTGATAAATTAAACTCCTTGACTGACTTAAATGATTTTAACATGGTTAGTTTTGATGTTACTTCCTTGTTTACGAAAGTTCCTGTTGATGATTTATTAAGCTTTCTTTTATCTGAAGAACTCGTTAACTATGATTTATATTGCCTTAGTTCCTACTATCATTAAACTTATTAAACTTTGCATTGTTGATGCAAAATTTGTATTTAATGATAAGTTTTACACTAGAAGTTTGGTATGGCAATGGGAAATCCTCTTTCACCTGTTCTTAGTAACCTATACATGGAATTTTTTGAAACAAGGTTGCAACACAATCCTCCCTAATAGAGCTAAATGGTTCAGATATGTTGATGATATTTTGTGTCTTATGCCCTAAAATTTACAGAAAACCTACAAATAACTGTTCCTATGTCCACTATTATTCCTCGCATCAAGATAGAGTCAAACTGTCTGTTTTCTCATCAATGTTTTTGAGAGCTTTACGAATTTGTAGTCCTGAGTTCATAGATGAGGAAATATCCAAAATTTATGAAATAGGTAATGATTTAAAATACCCAAGAAATGTAATTGATAAATCTTTTAAAGTTACTGTAGGAACACTTTTTATAATCCAAAAAAGGGCAACCAGCCTTATTCAACTAAAAATATGTTGGTTCTCCCTTACCATGAAAACTTGGTTGATATGCCTTCTCTTCTTAAGACTTTTAATATTAAAGTTGTATTCAAAAAAATCTTGATACAGTTAAAAAACTTTTGATAAAGAATTCCGCCCAAAATGCTGACGGATGTGTTTATAACATTCCTTGTTAAATATATGATAAAGTTTATTACGGTCAAACTGGTAAAAATCTCGAACTAAGATTAAAACAACATAAATATAGCATTAGAACTGGACAAGATTCCAATGCTCTATTTATTCATGTAAGAGATTTTAACCATCCAATTGATTTTCAAAAAGTTGAGAAAGTAGTATCAAGCAAGTCCATGGTCGATAGGAATATAATTGAATCTTGTTTCATAAAAAGCAGTTTTGACAATAATATGAATATTTCCTTTGGTTTATATAAATTAGATCCATTTATAATTAATAGAATTTGGGTAGAATTTAATAATACACTGGACAAATAAATAGCTTGGGGGTGAGTTTTGCAAAGGACCTGTCCAAGTTGGCTCGCCGCGCGTCACGTGTTTAACCGTTGTGGGATCTGATAGTGAGGTGCTGGCCAACCCCTTATATAGCTTCCTTGGATGCTTCACTTTCATAGTTCCTTGATAATGTGAGTGATCCAGAAAGCGCTTGGAATTTCTCTATTCTTTCAGAGTGGTTGTTTTGCATATATATATATATATATATATATATATATATATATATATATATATATATATATATATATATATATATATATATATATATATATATATATATATATATATATATATATATATATATATAGATAGATGGGTCCACCTCTGGTGTAAATTGTGGGACCCATAGTCTCGGAGAAGTGAATAAAAAGGCTTCAAGGAAGAATATTTGGATTTCTTCCTGAAGCCGTTTGAACATTCCGCTTCCCCTACCACCCCATCTTTTCATTCTTGTTTTACCAATAGGTATATTTTATTACATAATATGGTACAAAATTCGGACTGAAACCTCGTCGTCATCTCTCTTCTATGTGCGGGTTATTTGTGTATCAGCTTCAATAGTTTTGTACCAGCAGAGCTGGAGTTACTATTACGTGAGCGTTATTATCTCTCAGGATAGTTTTTACTAGGGGTTGGGAAGGGTCGGGGTCGGCCAGTCCCACTGGAAAATGACGACATAATCTATTTCCTGTAAAATGAGATTTTTCAAAATAGTGATTTTATTTTAAACTGTGTTGGTCATTAAGCCCCAGGAGTGGTGGAAACTCGATCCACAGTCCTCTAATCAGGACTCGTTATCTGATTAATCATACTAATTGCAAGGAGTTACACTGCGTCCACACAAGACGTCATACGGATCGAACTATAGATGGCCCGGTGGTGACCTATTTTTCCCCAGACCGCCTACATGGACTTAGCCTCTTTCTCTTTTCTTCAAGTTCTTCCTCTTCCTCCACACACTAAGTCACAGTCCCATTTTCCCTAAGCCAACAGCTTCTCCTTCACTTTAATCTTTATCCCTTGAAGTCTCCCTAGATACCAAACAGCCTTCATACTCTCTCTGTTCTTCCTCTCTTACCTCCCTCATTTGCTCACTTCATTTCACCGTCTTTCCCTTTCTCTTTCCCATCACCCTCTCACCCTCCTTTCCTACCGTCCTTCCTTCTTTCTCAATACTATATCCTCCCTATCTCCCACTCTCCTCCCAGATCTCTCCCTTTATCCTATATTCTCTACTAATCTTCCTCTATTCTTCCCTACATCCCACCCTCCCTCCTTCCCATCCTCCTCCATCTCGCTCTCTCCCCCAGCCTCTTCACCAGACCTTTCCTAGATTCTCATAACTTTCTCTTTACAAAAGGCAATTTTTCCCATCTGTTTCCTCTTTTTTCCTCCGCCTCTCACCAGGATAACTCACTCTGGTTGACCTTCTGTATTGCTCATTACAACTTTTATCCTTCAACCTGTTGCGAGCCTCTCGTCTCCCACTTATCTCAACTTCACACTGAGTCTCTTCTCTTTCA
>NC_091336.1:19479805-19487305 GCF_038502225.1 Cherax quadricarinatus
ACAAGTAACCCTTCAAAATTTTATATTCATTTGTTTCGCCTAGTATGAGGTCCCAGCATGGAGACCCCATCTGGTCAAGCAAATGCACTAACTTATTAAGACTTTCACCCGAACTAATTCCAACACTGATGAACGAGGTGTAAAGAGAATTTTAAGACAATGAACCTAACGACTTTGGAGGAGGGGAGAGGAGATATGATTATTCCATACATTATATTGAAATGGTATAGAAGTATTGTTTATTTGAATTAGGAGGACCTGGGACATGTGGATACATGTGCAGAGGAAGACACAGATGAAATAAGATGTTATGACGTATCTCTTGAATCCAAATGTTGTTAAAAAAATAGAATGAGTGGGATTATTACAGTATTGCATTCAAGGGGTAACAATAAGCTCCTTGGTGGTCATACAGCTCCTGGAGGAATTTGAGGCAATAATGTTTGATCCATGGAAGGGAATATCAGTTCGATTACTTGGGTCATGGATTCCTCTCCATCTAACGTTACTAGGCGAGTCAATGAGTTGGATGAGGAGGGAGGTAAATTCAATACACAGTTCAATAGAAAATATGGTAATATCTTACGAGGCCTCGACATGACCCCGGTAAACAGAAACTGGTTATTACACTCGCATCTAATCACAATTCTATTTCTAATTTTCTGTCAACACCACTTCTAATTCACGTTTTTCCTGTCACGGGAAATGTGCTAACAAATTGGTGGACTCCAAGACTACCTAAAGCACATTCCGGGATGCGAACCTTATCCCGAGTATGATCATCTCAAGACGCTGCCCCGTAGAGTTTCTCTATTCTTAAGTTGGGTGTATAGCCCAACTCAGCTTACCCAGTTATGGGTCATCATCTGACAAAGACCAGTGTCAGGAAACACTTGTTTTATGCACTGATTAATAACCCACTACTACCACTGAGTCCCATAACATACTAATCAGGATTGTAGATGAATGGTTCAGAGAACCGACATGTTGATAAATTAGACACATGTGCAACTCTTGGGTATCTTTATCCTCAATAAAGATACCCAAGAGTTGCACATGTGTCTAATTTATCATACTAATCAGGATATATGCATCATGAGATATGTCTCAGAGAGTTAAATTCCTATTTAGGTATTAAGGTATTCTTGAGTGGTGGTGAAAAGTTGACACACAGCCTTAAAGACTCCTCTGAGTAGGCGATAGAATTTAAACCCCATTACTTAATCAACCACACTAGTAGAGAACCCTTCCTACGAGCCGCATTACCGATATATTGGACAGAACCTTACCACTGATTCTACCATAAAGTACAGTCGGGCTATACAGTTATTTTTTCTCCTTAGTTTTGAACGCAACTAGATTCAATACCTACGAGCTTATCTTTTAGTGGTTGTGGGGATTATTTTCCCCACGGTCCGGTCTCAGACCGGATATCTATTATTTTTATTTGACTATTAATTTTGAATACGAATAAATTCACATTTATCAATTTCTAGTTGTTAGATTTATATATTTACATATCCGTCGTACATTGTTCCTGAAACACAAGTGTTTACCATTAGACGTGCAATGACCCAGTTAATTATTCGCACATGATGTCGTAGTGGAAACTACTCCGATAACGAGTGGAGATCCTGATGCAATTACTGGGCTAACAGGATATCAGCTAAATCAAATGCTGACCTATTACCCAAATTGCAAAGCCTTGTAAAGCGCTTTTAAAATAATTGTCGAGTCGGGTCGGTCGGTTGGCGGAGTGGCCAGCATACCGGGAGGAAACTTAACTGAGCGGAAAGAATAAGCTTTACTATCCTCAACAAGGTAGGCTGCACGCATTGTTATTGTCTCTAACAGAGCGGGAATCACGGGCCACTCTGTGATTCTCGTCAAAATCTGTCACTCGTCTTGAAGTAGTACTAGAGGTGTCGCCTGTACTCTCCAGCGGTGAATACTGTTAAAGTCTAGGGAAAAACCACACATCAAATATTTTAGTGAAGGTGGGGGTATTTTGTTTTAAAGACTAGTTAGTAATTTCGTTGGTCTTACTTATACGACGACTCACTGCGTGCGGTGTTTGACATATATACATAAACAACCCTCACGTAGGAGACTGAAACTTATGACGACGTTACGGTCTAACGAGACGTCACAGGCTCACTGGTCTACCCCATTAAAAAAATTAAATGTCACACCATTAGATTTGAAATTTAAAACTCTCCACACCACTTAAAACCAGAAGCAATTTTTTTTTCGTATCTTAACCTTCTCTGCAGTTGACTAAAAACACTAAAGACAGTTCAGAGATTAATTACATTAATGAAATGTAATACCGACGCGTTGCTCAATACGACACATGTGCACCGGTGTAGGAATACCCAAGTGTTATATGTATCACATGGTCAAAATAGATAGTAATGAATTCATAAATAAATACTGGTCTTATTTATATTGTTTCTGTACATTACCTTCAAACTGGAAAATACTTCCCTTACGCTTCGGCTAGGATACGTTCTCTACACTGAACTTCGCTTATATTATATATGAAGACACTATGTGCAGAGTAATCTGTTACTGAGGCAATGTTTTTTCTCAAAAAATGAACTGACATAACTTTACCTTGAGAGAAACGAGTCTCGATGAAAGCTTGCTCTGCTTGATGTTTCTATCATGTCACTCGGCATAGCATTCTCTCTCTCTCTCTCTCTCTCTCTCTCTCTCTCTCTCTCTCTCTCTCTCTCTCCATAAACGCTCAAATATCGACATGTCTCGCAGCGTCTCTAAGCCTTGAGTCTTGCAGAGTCATCTTTGCAAGTTTTAATGTGAATAGTTGCAAAACTCCAGCTGCCTGGCCCTAGGATCCACCATTATCAAAATTCCAGCAAACAACCAATATTTCGCCCATTTTTACCGTAGGGGTTAGGGAACTATTTTTTTGTTTAAAGATACTTCAAAGTTGCGCATCACAGGTGGAATGTGACCTTTAAGTTTATACACCTCAAGCAACTTAGGTAACTTTGAAACTACAACTACTAGTTCGAAATGAAAGTGCCTTGAATGAGTCGCTGTACACACGACAGGGACAAACGAAAGTGCTTTGAATCAGTCGCCCTCCACAAGGAAAAACCAAAGTACCTTGAATTAGTCGCCTCCACATGACAAGGACAAACGAAAGTGCCTTGAAACAGTCGCCATTCACACAAGGACATAGGAAAATGCCTTCAAGGACAAACGAAAGTGCCTTCAAGGACAAACGAAAGTGCCTTGAAGCCACCATCATATACCTCACACAATCAAAACTAAGAGATTGAACACCAAGAAATTACCTTTCCACTTTAAAATCATCTCCGTATTCGACTGAAAAACTCAGCGACACAAGACAAAAGTTACGACAGTAAATATACCCAAGTGTTATTGTGGGCATAGTAACCCATTAACAATAGGGTTCTCAACTCACATACCAACATCCTCCCACAACTCCCAATCTTCACGCCTACTGCAACACCGCGCCAAAGATTTCATCGATTTCGATAAAATTTCCATAACAGCCACTCGTAGGCGGCCAGGCAGAAAGAACACACTCCATTGTTGTCAGTGTGTTGCAAAGTAAGGAGATAAAGGAAGAATGGAAGAAGGAGAGAAAGCGAGAGGAATAATAGAAGACGGCTGAGGAGGAAAAGATAGATAGATAGATAGATAGATTGATAGATAGATAGATAGATAGAGAGAGAGAGAGAGAGAGAGAGAGATGTATTTAACAGCTCTTAGCTTGTAAATAAAGTTAGGAACCTTAACCTAGCCTTATAAAACCATGTGTAAAAGTGAGAGAAAGAGAGAGAGAGAGAGAGAGAGAGAGAGAGAGAGAGAGAGAGAGAGAGAGAGAGAGAGAGAGAGAAAGAGAGAGAGAGAGAGAGAGAGAGAGAGAGAGAGAGAGAGCGAGGCTTAAAGATTATATTGTATAATTCTTCTCGTATTCAAAGTCTGTTGTAAATAATTGCGCGGCTAAAATCAATAGTTTTTAAAACTTTCATAAAGGTAAGTGTCAGAAAAGTCACAAAACTGAGGCTACCAAATAACAGTTACGACAATGTGAATGAATATACATGATAATTTCAAAGCGAAAAGTCGCCGGTCTGTTTTTCTGTGATTTGAGGATTAATATTGAAAACTCAGATGGGCAGCAAAATTATTTGGATTAAGCCGGCCCAATTATGCAAAATCATTTATATTCAATTGCATTCAGCCTTTTTTTTTTTCCTCTACATCCCGAGAATTTCTGTTCCTGCTGTTGCTAGTATGTTAGAAAAACAATTTAATTAGAATAATTAATAATTCTACTGGAACATCTTTCCAATACAAACTTTAGAAAAGCATTCAGGAACTTTAACAAGCAATCCTTCAAAATTTTATATTCATTTGTTATGCCTATAGTCACTTTCAATATACGCGGATGTTGACACCATTGTGACTTTGTAAATGGTCCAAGTCGGACCGAAACGTCGTCGTAAGCTCCTCTCTCCTATTTGCGAGTTATTTGTTATATCAGACACTGAACATACTGCGTATATTAGTAAAAAATAATTTCACGAAAATTCGTGAAAGGGGAGATTTCTCTAACTTCAAAAACGTACCCTGATACTCCCCTTCAGCGGATCTTCCGTTGTTCTCTGCCTTCATGGCGACCCTGCGTTACGGGACAGCATTTGTCCCCGCCACATTACCCGCTATTTCATGTGATAATCAAATTAATCCCCCACTTAAACACAATCAGTCGCACAACATGAGTGACTGATGAACGGCTTGTAAGGGACCAATTAGCCTCTCCTCGCAGCCGCTAATCCTCGCCAAAGACTGATTTTTTCCCCAGAATAAATCACAATAATTACCGTTGTAGATTGTTTTAAGGATTCTGTTTTGACATTTGGAAATGTGTTTCCAATTTTCTCCCCAATCTTTTCCGGTGGAAGAATTTTACACTCATTCACAATATATATATATATATATATATATATATATATATATATATATATATATATATATATATATATATATATATATATATATATATATATATATATATATATATATATATATATATATATATATATATATATATATATATATATATATATATATATATATATATATATATATATATATATATAAAATTTTCTCTTATACGTTTAAGGATATATTTTTTTCAATAATGTTAATGTAAAAAATTTTAATTTTGCATCAAAAGAATCTTAGAAAACTTACCTAACCTTATTATAACAAGACCAATTTATTTTAGCCTAACCCAACTAAATATATTTTAGATTTGTTTACAGTAATTTAATACTAAACAAACACAGTGAAATATATTTTTTTCGTTAGGTTATGAATAATTTTGGCGAAATTATTGCATACACAAATTTTCGATTGTCCTATATGGCAAGATGAGCGTTGCTATTTAATCCAAGATCGCAAGTTCTGCCTATTCGGCACGACATATGTATATATATTCACAAACACTCATTTCAGGTCGAAGGAGACTCGAACCTGCGAACCTTGGAACAAGGTACACAGTGCTCTACCGCCGTACTACACTGGTCCAATATTTTGGCACCCAGCTAACGCTAGACGTTTTGATCCAATGCAGCCAGCCTTCAGGCAGGTGATTTTCAGCTTTTCATCTCATATCCTGCATGCATCGACTAACTGTGAATATTTCGCCTGTTCTGCGAATTCTAAACACAGACACACACACAGACACACACATACACACACACACACACACACACACACACACACACACACACACACACACACACACACACACACACACACACACACACACACACACACATACACTGAAGAGAGCAGGAAGTGGGGACTACAAGTCTTAGCAGCAGAAAATAAGATAAAGGGCTTAGAAGAGGAGCTAAAAAACCTAAAACAGAATAGAGAGACAAATGACAGCACAGGAATGACATCAGGGACTTATGTACCAGTAACAGACGAGGGGGCTGTAGGGATTCAGGAAAAGATGAGTACAGGAAGACCAATCGTGAAGCCTGCAGTCAATGCATGAGACAAGACTTATGCAGAGACTCTAACAGTCAACTACAGTGGCAGGGAACAGCTGAGCAGGGAAGACAGTCCACTGAGCATAGGGGCTGCAGCAAGGGCAGGGGTGGAAGGCAGGAACGTCTCGATGGAAGGAGATAAAACACCTCAGGAGGAGAGGGAGAGGTTAATGTTTGTCTACGGGCTACAAGAAGATGAAAGGGAAACCTATGATGAAAAAAAACAGGGGGAGAAGAAAGCGATCGAAGGTATCTTGAAAGCAATAGGAGAGGGAGACATGACCCAGGTGGCAAATTTTCGGAGAATTGAGTGGTTTGCACGCAGGAGATGGCCTGACAAAATAAGTCTTCAAGGCAGAATCAGCTCGAACCAGGGTCCTGCAGGAGAAAGCATGACTGAGGGATAATTCAGAGTACCGGAGCGTGTACCTCGAACGCGACAGAACACAGGAGGAAAGGACGAGACAAAGAGATGGTACAAAAACGAAAGGAGGAACGGAAGGCATCGATGAGGACGAGCAGAACCCAGACTCAGGTGGAAGGACAAATACACACTACAGAGACACCCATAGAAGGACTCCAACCACAACAACACCGAAGCAACTGAACAACCTCAACCAAAATCGACACACTGTTCCCTCTGCCCCCCCCCACCACAAACCCTATCTCTACAGCAGCCCCTTTTGGGCGTTTTGCCTCCACCCCCACCACAAACCCCACCCACACTGTGAAAACCCCATTGCAGCTGAACAATCTCAACCAACATCCACACACTGTTACCCCTGCCCCCATCCCCCCACATCAGAAACCCCACTGCCACAGCAGCTTCCTACGGGCACTCTGCCCTCACCCCCCCTACTACAAATCTCACCCACACCACAAACCTCCATAACCCCCTCAGGGCTCCCACCCACCGTGATAGACAAGAAGTTGAAGGTGTGGTACACAACCGCAGATGGAATAGCAAATAAATATGAGGAATGGCACGAAAGAATCAACGAGAAGTCCCCGGACATCATAGCAGTCACAGAAACGAAACTCACTGTGACAATAACAGGTGCAGTCTTCCCACTGGATTACCAGATCCTGAGGAAAGATAGAAGGATCAGAAGGGGGAGGTGGGGTTGCACAGCTCATAAAAAACCGATGGAGTTTCGAGGAAATGGAGAGCATGGACGAGACTGGAGAAAGGGACTACATAGCAGGCACAATTCAATCTGGGGAACATAAGGCAGTCATTGTTGTGATGTATAACTCACCATAGAACTGCAGGAGGCCAAGAGAGGAATATGATGAGAACAACAGAATGATGGTGGACACAATGGCTGAGATGGCACGAAGAGCTCAAACGTGCAGAGCAAAGTTACTGGTTATGGGTGATTTCAACCACAGGAAGATCGATTGGGAAAACCTGGAGCCTTATGGGGGTCCCGAA
>NC_091336.1:19492305-19597305 GCF_038502225.1 Cherax quadricarinatus
TAATAGCCAGTAGCACATTTTTTTCATAATTTTATATATTGTGTTTACCAAAAAATAAAGACCGAATAAAATTTAATGTAATATCAACATTGACGCTCTCTCCACTTGTCTCTAAATTCCCTAGCCCCTAGGCTAGGGAATTTAGTGTACTCACCTAGTGGTGGTTGCAAGGGTTGAGTCGTAGCTCCTTGGCCCTGCCTCTTAACTGGTCGCTACTGGTTCCTGCTCCATGCGCTTTATCATACCTCTTCTTAAATCTATGTATGTGTGAGTGCATAAATGTGAGTTTTGCAACAGGAATAAACGAAGTTGCTGTAATTACAAAAGTTGAACCAAGATCATTCCGTCCTTTGAAAAAATATAAAGATCGCTAATACAATCATAGATCCTAGCACTAGAAAACCAGAACTACAATACTCAAAATTAATCCATTTAGGCAAGCTCACGACACACACACAAATACAATCACACTATTAAAAGAATACTCCCTAATAAAAAAAAAATGTCTGGATGTCAAAATGATTAGCTAAAATTTTCCCTTCAAGCGGGAAGGATGTTCTTTGACGTTGTTTAAAGGCTCTTCACCCATGGAACTAGAGCTACCCATCGTTTCTCAAGCACTGTGTGATCACAATACGGGTTTAGCGCTTCCTTATGTTTATAATAGTGTCGGCTTACCTACCTGTGCAGGTGAGAATGAACGATTATTGGGAGGGCTAAATCCGCAAGGGTTATGCAACACCTAGGGAATGGGAGACAATCAGGTATGGAGCAAAGAAAGAGACAGTAGCTTCACTACCTTAAATCAAGAGCCTTTCACTAGCATAAAGGTAATGGGACCTAAAGCAGTTACCAGATCACCATTCTCCCCCTCTCAGCACCACATGCGTATCTCCCCTCATAAGCTTGACAAAGAAAGCTCCTGGAGAGCGAAACGTTGTCACAGTAAAATGTCACATTAGTTGCATGTGTGTCCTTTTACCTAACAAACTCTAATTTGCTTCATGTAGCAGCAGCTGCCTTATTCTCATCTGCTTCATGCAGCATCACCTGCCTATTCTCATCTGCTTCATGCAGCATCACCTTGCCTTATTCTCATCTGTTTCATGCAGCATCACCTTGCCTTATTCTCATCTGCTTGATGCAGCATCACCTGCCTTATCTTCACAGTTGCAGTGGTGAAAACTTTCCATTATTGTCTTGTTCGAGAATTCTAATATAAGCGTCACTGTTTTCCACTGTTCGTGACTTCTCCTTATATCTTTTTCACTGTTGGAAAAATCTTACCTTGGTCTCACTGAGTATTTAAGCTTGAGCTTCACTGTTGGCAGCTGGATGAAAAATTTCTTATCCTGGCTGCTCGAGGCTTCTTATCAAGGCTTCAGTGTTTGAATGTTTTTTTTACATATCTTCTTCATTCACTCTCTTGTAGAATGTCGGAGGCTTGTTATCTGAGTTTCCCTGATGAAGTCTGTTGTAACTTCTTATCTCAACTTCAGTGTGGATTTTTTTTTATCTTAGTCTATTGGATACTGTCAGTTATTTTATCTAAAAATTCCTTTCGGAGACAGCCTCGCTGTTTTTGAAAATCATGAAGATAAGCTTTTCAGAACGCCATAAATTACAATAAGAGAAATGATGATATGGGGAGTTTGAGATCTATCATTGTTTGCGTCTCTGTTAGAGAATTTCTGTTACTGGTGCTTTTCCATTTTGCTTTTCATAGAAAGGCCTCACAGACAGCAGTTCTCTGACATTTCTGTGTCATTGGTCTCCATCTGTGACCCAAATGTCTCTTCACAGAACTTCAGAAACTCTGACAGTATACGAAAGAGACAAGTGTGTGACACTTGGGAATCTATATTGTAATGAAGATACCTAAGTGATACATGTGTCTTATCATTATAAGATTCTCCTGAGATCAGGATACCGGAATATATTACTGCAGTTAATATCACAATTACCACCACAAGCATCTTCACCAACACGTCACCACCAGTGACGCCACAACCAATGCAACCACCACTCGCAACGCCATAATCAATACAACTATCACTTGCAACGCTACAATCAATACAGCCATCACTTGCAACGCCACAGTCAATACAACCATCACTTGCAACGTCACAACCAATATAACCACTTATAGCACCACAAACAGTACAACCAACACCAATAACTCTATAACCATTAGTTCCAACAATGCCATTACCAACACCATCACCACCCTTTCCAAACCACACTACCACTAACACTACAACTACCACTACAACTGCCACTACAACTACAATCGACGATACGATAATCGCAGCAATACCCAAAACGATTCCATCACAACCAAAGCCAACACCACAACCTCTCCCATCACCACCTCCCTCACTACCACTACAACCCCCCCACCACCAGCACCACCACCACGGCAACCACCAACACAACCCCTTGAGGCCAGGAGTATCGACCAATGATAACGTCACTAACGAAGACAAACGCACACTCGTCCAGTCAACATAAATCTTCGTTTCTCGTCAACTCACAACACAATCAAAAATTAACTGCCGGATGAACGTCTGTTGTATTTTGATGCCGGTGAAGTGCTCTTGATCCAAAGGACTAGAGCTACACTCTCCTTTGATCAAGCTTGAGTGCCTCCAACTTGAGTCGTATTACACATTACTGGTTTAGCTATTCTTAGTGCAAATAAAATATCTAACTTTTCTTCTAAAAGAACTGTTAGAAAGTTCTGCTGGTATAGGAATGTGGGAGTGTGTGGGTGTGTTGGAGAGTTTGTTGGAGAGTGTGTTGGAGAAAAATGGGAGTGAGATAGTGTGTTAGGATATTGTTTGGAGGCGTGTAAGTTAGGGAGCCGAAATAGCGAGGGAGGTGTAGGAAAGTGTGGAGTGTGTGAGGGGAAGTGTGAGGGAGAGTGTGAGGGAGAGTGTGAGGGAGAATGTGAGGGAGAGTGTGAGGGAGAGTGTGAGGGAGAGTGTGAGGGAGAGTGTGAGGGAGAGTGTAAGGGAGAGTGTGAGGGAGAGTGTGAGGGAGAGTGTAAGGGAGAGTGTGAGGGAGAGTGTAAATGAGAGTGTGAGGGAGAGTGTGAGGGAGAGTGTGAGGGAGAGTGTAAGGGAGAGTGTAAGGGAGAGTGTGAGGGAGAGTGTGAGGGAGAGTGTGAGGGAGAGTGTAAGGGAGAGTGTGAGGGAGAGTGTGAGGGAGAGTGTAAGGGAGAGTGTGAGGGAGAGTGTAAATGAGAGTGTGAGGGAGAGTGTGAGGGAGAGTGTGAGGGAGAGTGTAAGGGAGAGTGTAAGGGAGAGTGTGAGGGAGAGTGTGAGGGAGAGTGTGAGGGAGAGTGTAAGGGAGAGTATGAGGGAGAGTGTGAGGGAGAGTGTGAGGGAGAGTGTAAGGGAGAATGTGAGGGAGAGTGTGAGGGAGAGTGTGAGGGAGAGTGTGAGGGAGAGTGTAAGGGAGAGAGTCAGGGAGAATGTGAGGGGGAGTGTGAGGGAGAGTGTGAGGGAGAGTGTGAGGGAGAGTGTGAGGGAGAGTGTGAGGGAGAGTGTAAGGGAGAGTGTAAGGGAGAATGTGAGGGAGAGTGTGAGGGAGAGTGTGAGGGAGAGTGTGAGGGAGAGTGTGAGGGAGAGTGTGAGGGAGAGTGTGAGGGAGAGTGTGAGGGAGAGTGTAAGGGAGAGTGTAAGGGAGAATGTGAGGGAGAGTGTGAGGGAGAGTGTGAGGGAGAGTGTGAGGGAGAGTGTGAGGGAGAGTGTGAGGGAGAGTGTGAGGGAGAGTGTGAGGGAGAGTGTGAGGGAGAGTGTGAGGGAGAGTGTAAGGGAGAGTGTAAGGGAGAATGTGAGGGGGAGTGTGAGGGAGAGTGTGAGGGAGAGTGTGAGGGAGAGTGTGAGGGAGAGTGTGAGGGAGAGTGTGAGGGAGAGTGTGAGGGAGAGTGAGGGAGAGTGTGAGGGAGAGTGTGAGGGAGAGTGTGAGGGAGAGTGTGAGGGAGAGTGTGAGGGAGAGTGTGAGGGGGAGTGTGAGGGAGAGTGTGAGGGAGAGTGTGAGGGAGAGTGTGAGGGAGAGTGTGAGGGAGAGTGTGAGGGAGAGTGTGACGGAGAGTGTGAGGGAGAGTGTGAGGGAGAGTGTGAGGGAGAGTGTGAGGGAGAGTGTGAGGGAGAGTGTAAGAGAACCTGGAAAGTCTAGCACATGACTTCAGTGTTTGAAAATACATGTTCACACTCTAGAAAAAACTGTATTAAATTTTATTTGTTTTCACTCCCTCGGGGAGTAATCCCACACTCCACTCCCCCCTGAGGGAAGCAGCGGGAGTGGTGGGGATTGTGGTGGTCACCGTGAGTAACATTTATCACTATGATGATAGCTCCGACAGGATTGTCCATCCCAGCGTGTTAGTGTTTGGTCCTTTGATGTACCTGCTCTCTCTCTCTCTCTCTCTCTCTCTCTCTCTCTCTCTCTCTCTCTCTCTCTCTCCCTCCCTCTCTCTCTTTTTCTCTCCCTCTGTTTGCCTATTTTTACACAGGGTTTTACAAGACTAGGTTCATGGTTCCTAACCTTTTTACAGACTGTTACCCACATTAGCTAGTTTGAAAGACTTTATTGTCTATCTGCTTGTCTGTCTGTCTCTGTCTGTCTGTCTCTTTCTCTCTTTCTCTGTCTGTCTGTCTGTCTGTCTCTCTCTCTCTCTCTCTCTCTCTCTCTCTCTCTCTCTCTCTCTCTCTCTCTCTCTCTCTCTCTCTCTCTCTTCTCTCTCTCCCTCTCTATCTCGAAGTATGTATAACAAACACATCAACGTAGAAGAATAAAATGAATCAGATATGGATGGTGGTCAACTATACAAAACCTTAACCCACAACAATTCCTCAAAGTCATATAGTTAGCCAGTAACTACATGCATATGCAGGAGGTGAGGATTACTCTGATGACTGGTCCTTTACGGGATCATTAATCTGGTCAGAGAGGATGAGTGAAGACTCTCAGAGAAGAGGACGAGTCTCGAATACCTTGCTGAATATGCAAATATGCATAGATGGCAGGACTCAAGTGATAGCATGGCCGGCCACATCTATTGTGTACAGTGTGAAAATATTACAAACACACACACACACACACACACACACACACACACACACACACATACACACACACAGATATATAAGAATATATAATGCCGAATAGGTAAACCTGGTCAATTAACAAGAACTCATTTAAAATTAAGTCCTTTCTAAAAATTTTTCTTATACATTTATAGATAATTTTTTTCATTTACGTTAGTGTAAAAATTAAAGATCTCTAGAAAACTTACCTAACCTTATTATAACAAGCATAATTTAATTTAGCCTAATCCAACTATATATATTTTAGATAAGTTTACAATCATTTGATAATAAACAAACACAATGAAATATTTTTTTTTGATAGTTACAGAATGATTTTTGCGAAATTATTGCATACACAAATTTTCACTCGTCTTATTCGGCAAAAAGAGCGTCGTTATTTTAGCCAAAATTGCAAGTTTTACCTATTCGGCACGACATAAACATGCTAAGATAACAGGGATATCTTGCTACTCCTACTTACACTTTGGTCACACTTCACAGACACGCACATGCATATATATATATACATACATCTAGGTTTTTCTCCTTTTTCTAAATAGCTCTTGTTCTTTTTTATTTCTTCTATTGTCCATGGGGAAGTGGAAAAGAATCTTTCCTCCGTAAGCCATGCGTGTCGTATGAGGCGACTAAAATGCCGGGAGCAATGGGCTAGTAACCCCTTCTCCTGTATACAATTACTAAAAAAGAGAAGAAGAAAAACTTTATAAAACTGGGTTGCTTAAATGTGCATGGATGTAGTGCGGATGACAAGAAACAGATGATTGCTGATGTTATGAATGAAAAGAAGTTGGATGTCCTGGCCCTAAGCGAAACAAAGCTGAAGGGGGTAGGAGAGTTTCAGTGGGGGGAAATAAATGGGATTAAATCTGGAGTATCTGAGAGAGTTAGAGCAAAGGAAGGGGTAGCAGTAATGTTAAATGATCAGTTATGGAAGGAGAAAAGAGAATATGAATGTGTAAATTCAAGAATTATGTGGATTAAAGTAAAGGTTGGATGCGAGAAGTGGGTCATAATAAGCGTGTATGCACCTGGAGAAGAGAGGAATGCAGAGGAGAGAGAGAGATTTTGGGAGATGTTAAGTGAATGTATAGGAGCCTTTGAACCAAGTGAGAGAGTAATTGTGGTAGGGGACTTGAATGCTAAAGTAGGAGAAACTTTTAGAGAGGGTGTGGTAGGTAAGTTTGGGGTGCCAGGTGTAAATGATAATGGGAGCCCTTTGATTGAACTTTGTATAGAAAGGGGTTTAGTTATAGGTAATACATATTTTAAGAAAAAGAGGATAAATAAGTATACACGATATGATGTAGGGCGAAATGACAGTAGTTTGTTGGATTATGTATTGGTAGATAAAAGACTGTTGAGTAGACTTCAGGATGTACATGTTTATAGAGGGGCCACAGATATATCAGATCACTTTCTAGTTGTAGCTACACTGAGAGTAAAAGGTAGATGGGATACAAGGAGAATAGAAGCATCAGGGAAGAGAGAGGTGAAGGTTTATAAACTAAAAGAGGAGGCAGTTAGGGTAAGATATAAACAGCTATTGGAGGATAGATGGGCTAATGAGAGCATAGGCAATGGGGTCGAAGAGGTATGGGGTAGGTTTAAAAATGTAGTGTTAGAGTGTTCAGCAGAAGTTTGTGGTTACAGGAAAGTGGGTGCAGGAGGGAAGAGGAGCGATTGGTGGAATGATGATGTAAAGAGAGTAGTAAGGGAGAAAAAGTTAGCATATGAGAAGTTTTTACAAAGTAGAAGTGATGCAAGGAGGGAAGAGTATATGGAGAAAAAGAGAGAAGTTAAGAGAGTGGTGAAGCAATGTAAAAAGAGAGCAAATGAGAGAGTGGGTGAGATGTTATCAACAAATTTTGTTGAAAATAAGAAAAAGTTTTGGAGTGAGATTAACAAGTTAAGAAAGCCTAGAGAACAAATGGATTTGTCAGTTAAAAATAGGAGAGGAGAGTTATTAAATGGAGAGTTAGAGGTATTGGGAAGATGGAAGGAATATTTTGAGGAATTGTTAAATGTTGATGAAGATAGGGAAGCTGTGATTTCGTGTATAGGGCAAGGAGGAATAACATCTTGTAGGAGTGAGGAAGAGCCAGTTGTGAGTGTGGGGGAAGTTCGTGAGGCAGTAGGTAAAATGAAAGGGGGTAAGGCAGCCGGGATTGATGGGATAAAGATAGAAATGTTAAAAGCAGGTGGGGATATAGTTTTGGAGTGGTTGGTGCAATTATTTAATAAATGTATGGAAGAAGGTAAGGTACCTAGGGATTGGCAGAGAGCATGCATAGTTCCTTTGTATAAAGGCAAAGGGGATAAAAGAGAGTGCAAAAATTATAGGGGGATAAGTCTGTTGAGTGTACCTGGTAAAGTGTATGGTAGAGTTATAATTGAAAGAATTAAGAGTAAGACGGAGAATAGGATAGCAGATGAACAAGGAGGCTTTAGGAAAGGTAGGGGGTGTGTGGACCAGGTGTTTACAGTGAAACATATAAGTGAACAGTATTTAGATAAGGCTAAAGAGGTCTTTGTGGCATTTATGGATTTGGAAAAGGCGTATGACAGGGTGGATAGGGGGGCAATGTGGCAGATGTTGCAAGTGTATGGTGTAGGAGGTAGGTTACTGAAAGCAGTGAAGAGTTTTTACGAGGATAGTGAGGCTCAAGTTAGAGTATGTAGGAAAGAGGGAAATTTTTTCCCAGTAAAAGTAGGCCTTAGACAAGGATGTGTGATGTCACCGTGGTTGTTTAATATATTTATAGATGGGGTTGTAAGAGAAGTAAATGCGAGGGTCTTGGCAAGAGGCGTGGAGTTAAAAGATAAAGAATCACACACAAAGTGGGAGTTGTCACAGCTGCTCTTTGCTGATGACACTGTGCTCTTGGGAGATTCTGAAGAGAAGTTGCAGAGATTGGTGGATGAATTTGGTAGGGTGTGCAAAAGAAGAAAATTAAAGGTGAATACAGGAAAGAGTAAGGTTATGAGGATAACAAAAAGATTAGGTGATGAAAGATTGAATATCAGATTGGAGGGAGAGAGTATGGAGGAGGTGAACGTATTCAGATATTTGGGAGTGGACGTGTCAGCAGATGGGTCTATGAAAGATGAGGTGAATCATAGAATTGATGAGGGAAAAAGAGTGAGTGGTGCACTTAGGAGTCTGTGGAGACAAAGAACTTTGTCCTTGGAGGCAAAGAGGGGAATGTATGAGAGTATAGTTTTACCAACGCTCTTATATGGGTGTGAAGCGTGGGTGATGAATGTTGCAGCGAGGAGAAGGCTGGAGGCAGTGGAGATGTCATGTCTGAGGGCAATGTGTGGTGTGAATATAATGCAGAGAATTCGTAGTTTGGAAGTTAGGAGGAGGTGCGGGATTACCAAAACTGTTGTCCAGAGGGCTGAGGAAGGGTTGTTGAGGTGGTTCGGACATGTAGAGAGAATGGAGCGAAACAGAATGACTTCAAGAGTGTATCAGTCTGTAGTGGAAGGAAGGCGGGGTAGGGGTCGGCCTAGGAAGGGTTGGAGGGAGGGGGTAAAGGAGGTTTTGTGTGCGAGGGGCTTGGACTTCCAGCAGGCATGCGTGAGCGTGTTTGATAGGAGTGAATGGAGACAAATGGTTTTTAATACTTGACGTGCTGTTGGAGTGTGAGCAAAGTAACATTTATGAAGGGATTCAGGGAAACCGGCAGGCCGGACTTGAGTCCTGGAGATGGGAAGTACAGTGCCTGCACTCTGAAGGAGGGGTGTTAATGTTGCAGTTTAAAAACTGTAGTGTAAAGCACCCTTCTGGCAAGACAGTGATGGAGTGAATGATGGTGAAAGTTTTTCTTTTTCGGGCCACCCTGCCTTGGTGGGAATCGGCCGGTGTGATAATAAAAAAAAAAATAAAAATATATATATATATATATATATATATATATATATATATATATACATATATATATATATATATATATAAATATATATATATATATATATATATATATAAAAAAATATATATATATATATATATATATATATATATATATATATATATATATATATATATATATATTTTATTTTTATTATCACACCGGCCGATTCCCACCAAGGCAGGGTGGCCCGAAAAAGAAAAACTTTCACCATCATTCACTCCATCACTGTCTTGCCAGAAGGGTGCTTTACACTACAGTTTTTAAACTGCAACATTAACACCCCTCCTTCAGAGTGCAGGCACTGTACTTCCCATCTCCAGGACTCAAGTCCGGCCTGCCGGTTTCCCTGAATCCCTTCATAAATGTTACTTTGCTCACACTCCAACAGCACGTCAAGTATTAAAAACCATTTGTCTCCATTCACTCCTATCAAACACGCTCACGCATGCCTGCTGGAAGTCCAAGCCCCTCGCACACAAAACCTCCTTTACCCCCTCCCTCCAACCCTTCCTAGGCCGACCCCTACCCCGCCTTCCTTCCACTACAGACTGATACACTCTTGAAGTCATTCTGTTTCGCTCCATTCTCTCTACATGTCCGAACCACCTCAACAACACTTCCTCAGCCCTCTGGACAACAGTTTTGGTAATCCCGCACCTCCTCCTAACTTCCAAACTACGAATTCTCTGCATTATATTCACACCACACATTGCCCTCAGACATGACATCTCCACTGCCTCCAGCCTTCTCCTCGCTGCAACATTCATCACCCACGCTTCACACCCATATAAGAGCGTTGGTAAAACTATACTCTCATACATTCCCCTCTTTGCCTCCAAGGACAAAGTTCTTTGTGTCCACAGACTCCTAAGTGCACCACTCACTCTTTTTCCCTCATCAATTCTATGATTCACCTCATCTTTCATAGACCCATCCGCTGACACGTCCACTCCCAAATATCTGAATACGTTCACCTCCTCCATACTCTCTCCCTCCAATCTGATATTCAATCTTTCATCACCTAATCTTTTTGTTATCCTCATAACCTTACTCTTTCCTGTATTCACCTTTAATTTTCTTCTTTTGCACACCCTACCAAATTCATCCACCAATCTCTGCAACTTCTCTTCAGAATCTCCCAAGAGCACAGTGTCATCAGCAAAGAGCAGCTGTGACAACTCCCACTTTGTGTGTGATTCTTTATCTTTTAACTCCACGCCTCTTGCCAAGACCCTCGCATTTATATGTCGCATTTATATGCATTTATATATATGTCGTGCCGAATATGTAAAACTGGTCAATTAGCAAGAACTCATTTAAAATTAAGTCCGTTCTAAAATTTTCTCTTATACGTTTAAAAATATATTTTTTTCAATAATGTTAATGTAAAAAAATTTAATTTTGCACCAAAAGAATCTTAGAAAACTTACCTAACCTTATTATAACAAGAACAATTTATTTTAGCCTAGCCCAACTAAATATATTTGAGATTTGTTTACAGTAATTTAATACTAAACAAACACAGTGAAATATATTTTTTTTCGTTAGGTTCAGAATGATTTTGGCGAAATTATTGCATACACAAATTTTCACTTGTCCTATATGGCAAGATGAACGTTGCTATTTAAGCCAAGTTCGCAAATTCTGCCTATTCGGCACGACATATATATATATATATATATATATATATATATATATATATATATATATATATATATATATATATATATATATATATATATATATACACACACACAAACACTGATCTCCGGCCGAGGGAGACTCGAACCTACGAACCTTGGAACAAGGTACACAGTGCATTACCATTCTCACCACACTGGACAATGCCTTGGCGCCCAGCATGGTGTGGTGAGAATGGTAATGCACTGCATACCTTGTTCCAAGGTTCGTAGGTTCGAGTCTCCTTAGGCCAGAGATCATGTATGTGTATATTTCGCCTGCTTTTGCGAATTCCTTGCATATATATAAATATATTGGCAGAGATTGGCAGAGAGCATGCATAGTTCCTTTGTATAAAGGCAAAGGGGATAAAAGAGAGTGCAAAAATTATAGGGGGATAAGTCTGTTGAGTGTACCTGGTAAGGTGTATGGTAGAGTTATAATTGAAAGAATTAAGAGTAAGACGGAGAATAGGATAGCAGATGAACAAGGAGGCTCTAGGAAAGGTAGGGGGTGTGTGGACCAGGTGTTTACAGTGAAACATATAAGTGAACAGTATTTAGATAAGGCTAAAGAGGTCTTTGTGGCATTTATGGATTTGGAAAAGGCGTATGACAGGGTGGATAGAGGGGCAATGTGGCAGATGTTGCAAGTGTATGGTGTAGGAGGTAGGTTACTGAAAGCAGTGAAGAGTTTTTACGAGGATAGTGAGGCTCAAGTTAGAGTATGTAGGAAAGAGGGAAATTTTTTCCCAGTAAAGGTAGGCCTTAGACAAGGATGTGTGATGTCACCGTGGTTGTTTAATATATTTATAGATGGGGTTGTAAGAGAAGTAAATGCGAGGGTCTTGGCAAGAGGCGTGGAGTTAAAAGATAAAGAATCACACACAAAATGGGAGTTGTCACAGCTGCTCTTTGCTGATGACACTGTGCTCTTGGGAGATTCTGAAGAGAAGTTGCAGAGATTGGTGGATGAATTTGGTAGGGTGTGCAAAAGAAGAAAATTAAAGGTGAATACAGGAAAGAGTAAGGTTATGAGGATAACAAAAAGATTAGGTGATGAAAGATTGAATATCAGATTGGAGGGAGAGAGTATGGAGGAGGTGAACGTATTCAGATATTTGGGAGTGGACGTGTCAGCGGATGGGTCTATGAAAGATGAGGTGAATCATAGAATTGATGAGGGAAAAAGAGTGAGTGGTGCACTTAGGAGTCTGTGGAGACAAAGAACTTTGTCCTTGGAGGCAAAGAGGGGAATGTATGAGAGTATAGTTTTACCAACGCTCTTATATGGGTGTGAAGCGTGGGTGATGAATGTTGCAGCGAGGAGAAGGCTGGAGGCAGTGGAGATGTCATGTCTGAGGGCAATGTGTGGTGTGAATATAATGCAGAGAATTCGTAGTTTGGAAGTTAGGAGGAGGTGCGGGATTACCAAAACTGTTGTCCAGAGGGCTGAGGAAGGGTTGTTGAGGTGGTTCGGACATGTAGAGAGAATGGAGCGAAACAGAATGACTTCAAGAGTGTATCAGTCTGTAGTGGAAGGAAGGCGGGGTAGGGGTCGGCCTAGGAAGGGTTGGAGGGAGGGGGTAAAGGAGGTTTTGTGTGCGAGGGGCTTGGACTTCCAGCAGGCATGCGTGAGCGTGTTTGATAGGAGTGAATGGAGACAAATGGTTTTTAATACTTGACGTGCTGTTGGAGTGTGAGCAAAGTAACATTTATGAAGGGATTCAGGGAAACCGGCAGGCCGGACTTGAGTCCTGGAGATGGGAAGTACAGTGCCTGCACTCTGAAGGAGGGGTGTTAATGTTGCAGTTTAAAAACTGTAGTGTAAAGCACCCTTCTGGCAAGACAGTGATGGAGTGAATGATGGTGAAAGTTTTTCTTTTTCGGGCCACCCTGCCTTGGTGGGAATCGGCCAGTGTGATAATAATAATATATATATATATATATATATATATATATATATATATATATATATATATATATATATATATATATATATATATATATATATATATATATATATATAATTTATATGATTCACCCTCCTTCCCTCCCTTGTCATGATGTTTCCCGTCCTCTTACTTATGACCTTCCCTACCTTCATCCCTCAACAACTGCGTCCATTTCTCCCTCGCACCTGCTACTGTTCTCCAACATTTTAATTAACGTTATCTCCCCGAGTCTCACAAGAGAAACTACCCTTGAGCTTTGTTTTGTGCAAGAAAACTTTTTTTTTTAATTATTTATGCATATAATAATGTACATCTTATCTATCTCTCTCTCTCTCTCTCTATCTTTCTTTGAAAACAGTACGAGTAGAGAAGGTTACACAGCCTGAAGTAGAGTTAACTCACAGAAAAATCAGGATTATGTTATTATTTTCTTGTAACGGAAAAAAGTCGTGTACATCTCTGAACGCAACGAGTGACGGAGGTTCGAGCCTCGAGATAGAACCTCCGAGGCAAAAATGCTATCTAGCTGACAATGCTACACGAGAGGCATTTGTGTAGAGTCAAGATTATTATTACGTCTATGGGGGACATTGCTAGACCCTGATGATCATACAGTGCCTGGAGAACTGGACGGTACCTTACCTATGATACATATATATGTATATATATATATGTATACATATATATATATATATATATATATATATATATATATATATATATATATATATATATATATATATATATATATATATATATATATATATATATATATATATATATATATATATATATATATATATATATATATATATATATATATATATATATATATATATATATATATATATATATATATATATATATGTATATATATATATATATATATATATATATATATATATATATATATATATATATATATATATATATATATATATATATATATATATATATATATATATATATATATATATATATATATAACAAGTCGGCCGTCTCCCACCGAGGCAGGGTGACCCAAAAAGAAAGAAAATCCCCTAAAAGAAAATACTTTCATCATCATTCAACACTTTCACCACACTCACACATAATCACTGTTTTAGCAGAGGTGCTCAGAACACGACAGTTTAGAAGAATATACGTATAAAGATACACAACATATCCCTCCAAACTGTTAATATCTCCAACCCCTTCTTTAGAGTGCAGGCATTGTACTTCCCATTTCCAGGACTCAAGTCCGGCTATTTAAAAATAACCGGTTTCCCTGAATCCCTTCACTAAATATTACCCTGCTCACACTCCAACAGATCGTCAGGTCACAAATATCATTCGTCTCCATTCACTCCTATCGAACACGTTCACGCACTCCTGCTGGAAGTCCAAGCCCCTAGCCCACAAAACCTCCCTTACCCCTTCGTTCCAACCTTTTCGAGGACTACCCCTACCCCGCCTTCCTTCCCCTACAGATTTATATGCTCTCCATGTCATTCTACTTTGGTCCATTCTCTCTAAATGACCAGACCACCTCAACAACCCTTCTTCAGCCCTCTTTTTTTTTTTTTTTTTTTTTTTATTCACCGGTATTCTCCCGGCCCGGGTCTTTTCCAAGTAGTGGTGACCCGGCCTTGGCTCCCTATCTGGGGAGTGTCTCGAGACCTAAGTCTCCCATGGGAGGAAGTACAAGTACCCCCTCATCTTTGGGACCAAGTGTCCCCAGGCCTAGCCACATTCCCCGCCCTCACGGGGCTCGTAGGGAGAAGCTAGGCCTCTGGTCTGCCATCTACCCCGCCTCAAAGGGGCTCGTGGGGATGGCAGTCTTATGAGCTGCAGATGGTAGCAAGCACTTCAGCCCTCTGACTAATACTTTTATTAACTCCACACCTTCTCCTAATTTCCACTCTCCGAATTTTCTGCATAATATTTACACTACACATTGCCCTTAGACAAGACATCTCCACTGCCTCCAACCGCCTCCTCGGTGCTGCATTCACAACCCAAGCTTCTCACCCATGTAAGAGTGTTGGTACTACTATACTTTCATATATTCCCTTTGCATCCATAGATAACGTTTTTTGTCTCCACATATACCTCAACGCACCACCCATCTTTTTTTCCTCGTCAATTCTATGATTAACCTCATCCTTTATAAATCCATCCGCCGACACGTCAACTCCCAAGTATCTGAAAACATTCACTTCTTCCATACTCCTCCTCCCCAATTTGATATCCGATTTTTCTTTATCTAAATCATTTGATACCCTCATAACCTTACTCTTTTCTATGTTCACTTTCAACTTTGTGCCTTTACACACACTCCCAAACTCATCCACTAACATTTGCAATTTTTTCTTTAGAATCTCACATAAGCACAGTATCATCAGCAAAAAGCAACTGTGTCAATTCCCATTTTGTATTTGGTTCCACATAATTTAATTCCACCCCTCTCCCGAACACCCTAGCATTTACTTCTTTTACAACCCCATCTATAAATATATTAAACAACCATGGTGACATTACACATCCCTGTGTAAGACCTACTTTTACTGGGAAGTAGTTTCCCTCTCTTCTACACACCCTAACCTGAGCCTCACTATCCTCATAAAAACTCTTTACAGCATGTAGTAACTTACCACCTATTCCATATACTTGCAACATCTGCCACATTGCTCCTCTATCCACTCTATCATATGCTTTTTCTAAATCCATAAATGCAATAAAAACTTCCCTACCTTTATCTAAATACTGTTCACATATATGCTTCAATGTAAAAACTTGATCTACTCATCCCCTACCCACTCTGAAACCTCCTTGCTCATCCGCAATCCTACATTCTGTCTTACCTCTAATTCTTTCAATTATATCCCTAACGTACACTTTTCCTGGTATACTCAGCAAACTTATTCCTCTATAAATTTTACAATCTCGTTGTTCCCCTTCCCTTTATATAAAGGGACTATACATGCTCTCTGCCAATCCCTAGGTACCTTCCCCTCTTATATAAATTTATTAAACAAAAATACCAACCACTCCAACACTATATCCCCCCCCAGCTTTTAACATTTCTGTCATGATACCGTCAGTTCCAGCTGCTTTACCCCCTTTCATTCTACGTAATGTCTCATGCACCTCCCCCAAACTCACATGCTATTCTTCTTCACTCCTAAAAGATGGTATTCCTCCCTGACCAGTGCATGAAATTACCGCCTCCCTTTCTTGGTCGACATTTAAAAGTTCCTCAAAATATTCTCGCCATCTACCCAAAACCTCCATCTCTCCATCTACTAACTCCCCTACTCTGTTTTTAACTAACAAATCCATTCGTTCTCTAGGCTTTCTTAACTTGTTTAACTCACTCCAAATTTTTTTCTTATTTTCAATAAAATTTCTTGACATTGCCTCTCCCACTCTATCATCTGCTCTCCTTTTGCACTCTCTCACCACTCTCTTCACCTTTCTTTTACTCTCCATATACTCTACTCTTCTTATAACACTTCTGCTTTGTAAAAACCTCTCATAAGCTAACTTTTTCTCTTTTATCACACCCTTTACTTCATCATTCCACCAATTACTCCTCTTTCCTCTTGCACCCACCCTCCTATAACCACAAACTTCTGCCCCACATTCTAATACTGCACTATTAAAACTATTCCAACCCTCTTCAACCCCCCCACTACTCATACTTGCACCAGCCCACCTTTCTGCCAAAAGTTGCTTATATCTCACCCGAACTTCCTCCTCCCTTAGTTTATATATATATATATATATATATATATATATATATATATATATATATATATATATATATATATATATATATATATATATATATATATATATATATATATATATATATATATATATATATATATATACATATTTGAACAAGGAAAAAAGGTTTTTGTTTTTTTTAACCCGAGGGACCAGTTTCCCATTGTTTTGGAGAGGACTAAGAACAGCAATAAATATAGGCATGTTCCATTAGATCAGCAGATGTTGAAGTGACATCATCTGATTATGACCCTTGTCAAGAGACAGTTTGGTCTCTTAACATTATTTTTTTCAACACATCGACCGTATCCCACCGAGACAGTGACCTAAAAAGAAAAACGAAAGTTTTTCTCTTTATATTTGGTAATTTATACAAGAGAAGGGTTTACTAGCCCCTTGCTCCCGACATTTTAGTCGCCTCTTACGACACGCATGACTGACGGAGGAAGAATTCTTTTCACTTTTCTATGGAATTTCTTAACGAATGTAAACAAAAAAAATTGATATTACACAGCACCAACATGTGCAACACCTGTGTATCTTTATTGTCTAAACGATTCAGCAAAACAAATACTCGGTTGTTGTACATGTGTCTCATTCTCTAACACTATATATTTTGTGGAAGGCGCTGGGGAAGTATGAACCAGAGGGAGTCAAGTTCAATGGTCTAACGAAATGCATCCTTAGTTTTCTGAGGACGAAGAATGTTAGGAAACATACTGCAAGGAGGAGAAATTTCTAGTGTCTAGAAAGTGAGAATCACAAACGCAGTATAAACGGGGAGAGAGAGAAAGAGAGAGAGAGGGAGAGAGAAACAAGAACAATTCTTTTAACGGATTTTTCATTGTATGAAAAGAAACGAACGTACATGCCGCTGTACATACCCGTGGGTCATACGGGGGAAAAAACTAGTCAGTCACAGAGCAGAGGACGTGTACACTGAAGAAAGAAGAGAGCTAGGTCACTATTCAGCTTTAAATGTGATAGAGGAAGAGTGTCCAGAACAACACAGGGTTGGTAAAGACTCCAGCCATGAGGTAAGAAAGCGAAGGGATCAACTATTTTATTCAGCTTAGAAAACATTCACTATCAGTGATAAACTCACAGGCAGAATAGATGGAAATATTATATTTACAATTGAGTGAGTAGAAAGAATAAGGACAGCAAAACTATGTAAATGTCGTGCCGAATAAGTAAAACTTGCGATTTTGGCTTAAATACCAACGCTTTTCTTGCCGAATAAAGCAAGCAAAAATCATTATGAACCTAACGAGAAAAATATATTTTATTGTGTTTATTATTAAATTATTGTAAGTTTATCTAAAATATATTTAGTTTAGGTAATTTTTCTAAGGTTCTTTTGGTACGAAATAATAAATTTTTACAATAACATAAATGAAAAAAAAAATATTTTTAACGTATAAGAGTATGTTCCCAGTATTCTTATTACTGGGAACATATAAATAAAGTATTCAGAGAGGGTTGTAATATAGGAATGAGGATCAACGCCGTCGCCACCAGATCCCATATCGGGCTGTAAGATCAGACAGCTAGTTCAAAGTCCACTCTCACTTTTCTCTCACATCTTGCATCTCATTATTTATTTTTCCTTCTCTCTTTATTTTCACCATCTATTCTATTTTGTTACTTTAATCCTGTAACAAAATCCAGATTGAATTATTTTTAATAATTTTCTTCACTCAGTCTAATAAGATTCGTATTTATGATTTTTCTGTTTTGCATAACATTTACTGCTATTAAAACCCACGACGTCCGTCCCCCCTCATTCACCATTAAGAAGCTATTAGGTTAAAAATGGCCCATTGTAGACAAAGTACCTCCTTACCTCGAGTCCCTCGGCTATTAACGACATTCAACATTCATTTTACAAAAAGGGACGCACTTTTTTGTGAGGAAGCAGCCATGTAGCACGGAGGACGAGCCTCTAGACACCATATCTGCCCCTTACCTCTTTGTAAACTCAGTTGTAATTTTTTTCCTCCTTTAGCTAGTGTACACAAAATATTTTTCTTTGTCGTAGAGATGTCCAAATCTTTCAAGGCCAATGTTGTGACTTTCCTGCCCTTCTTTTCACAGTGTTACCTACACGGAAAAGAAACTCTTATTTCACCTATTTTTTTACGTAAGTCTATCACACTCATACCAACTTCTGTGACACATTAACATACGCACCTCCTTCACACTTGCGAAAACGCTTCAACAAAAGAGCTTCACACAAACCTTTCACACTTCTTTATATAGCATCCTTGTCCCCTCCCCAGCTCTCACGTCCACCTGTCTCCCCTCGCCTCAACATTACATTCCTAACGCCTCTTCTCTTCAAGTCTAGCACCCATTAACCAGTGCAGTCAACAGGTGGCATCTGGAGGAGCTGTCACCTCTGGTGCTCAACTGCTGCCAGCACCTTTGTGGCATTTTCTACATTTCCTGTGATTTTTACCAACCATTCTGCTAAACAAACATCAGTAATTTACTTTGACTCAAAACAGTTGGGATTTCACTGTCATGTTTCCAAAACCATGCTTCGTCTTTTAGCAGAATTGGATTTAGTGGAGTTAATGCTATAGAAACTGGTTAAACTTAATTAACTGAGAAATCAGCATAATTATTTTAACTAAAAGGAAAGGTTAGGTGTTAAAACAAGTTGAATTTTTATTAGGTCTGAGGGACAAAGCATATACAAGTTTCCTCACTGACATCTTTCGTAATTTCACTAAAGAGACAACAAATTACTCTAATTCAGTACATTTTCGGGCCATGTTTATTAAGAAAATTTATACTCATATAATCTTCACAAAATTAATTTTGATAACCAAATGATTTCAAATGTTAGCGTACTTAATGTTTAGTAAGTTAGCAGTCACTTATTCCTCGCTAACAGCATGCTGATACTTAAGAGGACTCTTATGTGCATATCGAACTCACTACTTTCCTTACTGTTCACTTTCTATAATGACTGTCTGTCAGTGTGTTCAATGATAGTAGCAGATATTAGAAACATTGGTGGAACCCAGGAAAAGGATTTTAGAGGGAAAACTGTAAACTTACAAGTGCCTGAGCCTTCCAAGACCGTGGCTTCATGCAACTATAGGGCTCTTCATCTAGGGAATTGGATCTACCCTAACTTGGGGAGAAAGTGATCACCTACAATTGGTCAGGTTAACTTTAACTTTTCTACCATGAATATAATAATTTGATTTTCAGCCTTTTTTCCCCTATTGCTTTTGTTTTTTCCTTGTATATTACAATTGTAATTTTCTTATTGCGTCACCAACAACTAGAATGATTGAAGACCGAATCAAATTAGTGGACAGAGGGTCGAGCATTTTCAGGCATTTTATACTAAACCAACACTTCGTTACAATAGTGTGAAAACTCAGTTAAATGTATTTAAATATTTCTTTATAATTTTAACACAGTATTTGCATTTAATTACTTGTTCTTCACATCGGTTTTATGATTGGTGTAAAGTTGTAAACAGATGGTGATTATGTTCTTGTGATACAAATTCTTTTAATTCTTCAGCCTTGATACTGGGAAGCTCATGATTCATGGAACTGGGACTACCTACCCTTTATTTAATTCACAACCGACTACCTCTTATTTCTTCAGGGTCTGTGTCACCCCCACGGTTTTAGTGCTTCATTTAATTCTGTGTTTACCTACCACGTACATTAGGTCATAGTTTAAGCTAATGTCATTTCTGTCATACCTGACTCTTTTATTTTTCTAATATTTTCTACCA
Organism: Cherax quadricarinatus; assembly: GCF_038502225.1. Classification (NCBI taxonomy): domain Eukaryota; kingdom Metazoa; phylum Arthropoda; class Malacostraca; order Decapoda; family Parastacidae; genus Cherax; species Cherax quadricarinatus. The sequence continues at coordinate 19,512,508 of NC_091336.1, forward strand.
CAGCTTTATTAATGCGGGCTGCTGTGACAAGTGTCGAGGGAGAGGTATGCAGTAACCATGAAGAGAGAGAGAGAGAGAGAGAGAGAGAGACTGCTCACTCTAGCAACATCTGTAAAATTCATACACCCAACATCCACTCCTCGGACATGCCCTTTCCAAAACACCTCGAAATTATGTTTTCTGCGCCATTGGCTCCAATATTTTCACTACAGCAATTTCACTTTCATCGTCCAAACATTACCAGCACAACATTGTGCCTGTCATATTCACAATTTTAACTTTCCAGTCACCTGCTGGATACACACATGCTGGCCACATGTGTCGGCCAAATCTTGTATATCCAACTGCTGGCTATATCTTCATGATACCAGGGGTCCAAGTTGGACAATTCAGTGGAGCCACAGCTGGTCGCCGACTTCCCTAACTATTGAGGAATGTGATTACTCTAAGTTCAACTGCGGCTACGTAATGGTGTAGCTGGTAGATCCCTTTGACTTCACCTCCTCCCCTTCAGCCTCGACACCTTCCCCTCCTTTCCCTCAGCCTCGACACCTCCCACCTCCTTTCCTTCAGCCTCGACACCTCCCCCTCCTTCTCTTCAGCCTCGACACCTCCCCCTCCTTTCCTTCAACTTCGACACCTCCCCTCCTTCCCTTCAGCCTCGACACCTCCCCGCCGTCCCTTCAGCCTCGACACCTCCCCCTCCTTCCCTTCAGCCTAGACACCTCCTCCTCCTTCCCTTCAGCCTCGACACCTCCCCTCCTTCCCTTCAGCCTCGAAACCTCCCCCTCCTTCCCCTCAGCTTCGACACCTCCCCTTCCTTCCCTTCACCCTCGACTCTTCCCCCTACACTCCACTACATTTTCCATCTTGACTTCATCTCTGTTTCTATCTCACCTTTACCTTCTCGACCCATCCATCTCAACACTTTTATACCTCCACCTCAATCCCTCCATCTCGACACCTCAGCCTCCACTTCTCTTCTTACTTTGAATACGTAATCGGTCCTTGAAAAGACATATTTAAAAAGTCTTAATTAAAGCTACAACTACTTGCAGTAACAATATTGTGCTGGAAAAAAAGACAGAACAGTCAACGGAAGTTGACTGTTGACTAATGAAGCGCTAAATCCGTGTAGGTTATTTAGCAGAAAACCGTAGAAATACTCGACCCTCTGCCCGCTAATCTGAACCCGTTCTGAATCCCTCTGGCTGCTGGTGACATTACAGTAATATTTCGATAATGTCATTTATATACAGAGAAGCAAACGTATTAATCACAAGTTTTATTAATATGATAAAAATACGACGACTAGAAAAAAAAATACACAGATGCAAATTATGTGACATTTTATTGTGGCCACGTTTCGCTCTCCAGGGAAACGTTGGCCACAATAAAATGTTACATTAATTCCCACAATAAAATGTTACATTAATTCCCACAATAAAATGTTACATTAATTCCCACAATAAAATGATACATTAATTCCCACAATAAAATGTTACATTAGTTGCGTCTGTGTCCATTTACCTAGCATTTTGTCGTTAATTCTACCATTATTACTACAAAAAAGCAGATTATTAAATTCTTGGTAAGATAATATTCTTTGAATCATAAGTTCCTTCAGAGGCATCAGTTCACTCTGCTTGAAGGTTAAATCATAGCCTCGTATGGTGGCTCAGATCAGTGTAATTTTCCCAGTTGTTGTGGTGGTGCATCTGGTGATGGCACGAGTCATGAGCCAGGCCAAACCAGGTTGCATGTGCGTGTGTGTGTACTCACCTATATGTACTCACCGAAATGTGGTTGCAAGAGTCGATCCACAGCTCCTGTGTCTGTGTGTAGACGAGAGGTGGGTCTTGAACGAGGCAATGGGAGCCAACTTGCTCCTCTTGTGTAACAAGCAAACAGAAGTCAACGGTATTAAATACCCTAAATAGCAGGATACATTAGTACTCAGTGTGGCCTCGAAAATCAGTTTATCCCGAAATTTTATTTTCAGTAAGACTGTAGTGCAAAAATTATTGGGATTACGAAAGACACACTAAAATAAGACTAATTACATTTTCTTAGATAAAAATGTTCTTTAGCAAGCAAGAAAAACCCCAATTACTGAAGCTGTATTGAAAACTATGTTTACCACAATCTGGTGGCTACAGCTTCTGGCCAGGAGAGAGAGAGAGAGAGAGAGAGAGACGCAGGAAGAGCGAGACGGATAAAGAGAGAGACGGAGGGAGACCGAGGAAAAGGGAGACAGAGAGAAACGGAGGAAGAAACTGAGGAAGAGAGGGGAGAGAGCGACGGAAAGAAAGAGAGAAAGAGAGAGAGAGAGCAACTTCACTCTGGCTGTACCCTTCTCCAGGACATCACTTCATCTAAAATCATTTATCTCCAGGATGACTCGAGTATGGAACACATTCGTACAGCATTATGATGTCAACGAGATAAAGTCAGTTGGTCAGATGAAAATGTTGGCCCACAGATGGCTCCAGCTTCATCCTGTTCCCTACTTATATGTCTCATAACAATAAAAATGCTTTCAAATGAGCTGATGTAGGTAACACAGCTCTTAGCTTGTCAATAAAGTTAGGAATGAATATTAAAATGGTATAAAATACCGACAGATTGTTAGGTAAGACACATATACAACAGTTAGGTATCTTTATTTCGAAACGTTTCGCCTACACAGTAGGTTTCTTCAGTCGAGTACAGAAAAGTTGATAGAAGGAGAAGAGACGTGAAGACGATGTAATCAGTCCATCACCCTTGAAGTTTTGAGGTGACCTCACAACGACTACATTCTTACCTCTACTGGTGGCCTAATTCTCACCTCCTGGCGGTATATAAGGCTCCATCCCGTCACTTCAACTCCTTATTCGTTCAGACTATGGAACAAGACTCTTCTCCAGACTGAGGGACTGACCACCTCAAAACTTCAAGGGTGATGGACTGATTACATCGTCTTCACGTCTGTTCTCCTTCTGTCAACTTTTCTGTACTCGACTGAAGAAGCCTACTGTGTAGGCGAAACGTTTCGAAATTAAGATACTTAACTGTTGCATATGTGTCTTACCTAACAAAAGTTAAGAATCCTTAACTTGTAAATAGCTTGTCAATAAAGCTAACCTTGTCAAACGCTGTGTTAAAAAAAAGAGAGACGGAGGAAGAGAGACGGAAGAGAAGAGAGATGGAGGAGACGACAGACGGAGGGGATGAGAGAGATGGAGGGAAAGAGAATCGCATTCACTCCTGCAACATCCCCAAGATGTCTATATTTGTATTTTCTTCAGTAAACGCCAAATCAGTGTGGGTCATTTAACTCAAGAAGTGTTGGAGGCTCCATCATCTCTCAGTCAATCGCATCCTATTCTCTGGGAAGCAGTCAAAACTCTCATAAACGTTTAAACATTTTTTTTTTTGTACATTCTTTTATTAAAAAAACAAGGAATGTAATGAAACTAATTTATATGGAAAGCCTTTCTGGTTTCACTTGCACTATCTCACTCACGAAATTTACAACTGCAGCATGTTACCAGTGTTGCAGAATACAAAACAGTTCTCATTTTTCCTCTCTTCCTCTCTTAGAAATACGAGAATAGTGATAAAAAATTATCTTTTTTTCTTTTTCCTTTTTTTGTAAAAAGTTTGAGCTTCATTGGGTTAAATTTTTAGAAATCTCTCATTTGTCTTAATTGCTGTTAGCTCTTTTCTGTGAAAATTTACAGATTATATTTTTATTATCAGGACGTTCAGCTTAAAATTGAGCTTTATAAAGCTCAATCAGAGCGAAGAATATTCAGAATAAAGCCTTGCTCAGCGAAGTCTTTACTCGTCGGCACCATTTTCCAAAACAGATGTTGTAACATCAGCTCTCCAGGACACACTGTAATAAAGAGAGTAGGACTCCTGGGATGAGATATTCCTCTGCCCAGCCCTGTCCAGGAATCCTTCACCCACTAGAACTCCTGAGATAAAGTACTTCTTATATAACAAATTTCTCGTTAGTGTGACTTTGTAAATGGTCCAAGTCGGACCGAAACGTCGTCGTAAGCTCCTCTCTTCTATGTGCGGGTTATTTGTGTAAAATACTTCTTAGCCCGAGCTGCTCAAAAATTCTCTGAAAATCAAGTAAGACTAGTTAAAGTTAAGCTGGTTAAAGTTAGGCTGGTTAAAGTAAGGCTGGTTAAAGTTAGGTTTGTTGAAGTAAGGCTGGTTAAAGTAAGGCTGGTTAAAATAAGGCTGGTTAAAGTAAGGCTGGTTAAAGTCCTTTACACGGGACTCTTGCAACAAGGTTCTTCTCTCTGGATGGTAAACGAGCTCTTCTACAGCCTCATAAATATCCTAAATCCCACACCAGATCCAGCCATCAAATTCTCCTTACTGCCAATGATACTTCCAAGTCACTTTTCTCCGTTTATCTTCTCTCGGTTCGACCTTTTATTCCTCCGCTTCTACTGCTTCTGTTTCTGTACCATCTCTTCTAGAGAGGAGACATAAACGTGTCGCAAAGTCCCCATTTTGTGAGCAACTTTGGTTACGGCTTTCTACAACACCTCTGGTCGCGCTAGAATTGGAGATCAGGAAGAAAATATCTAAGCCATAATTTTCTGTCATTTTCAATTAATGATATATTGAGCTGGTGGATCGTGATGAATCTATTTGTATCGTTCCTCTGGCATTAAGGGATCTCCACTTCTTGCGACATTGAAATAGAGAAGTTTAAAATATACTTGGAAGTCTAGTAGATGAATAAGACACATGCGTAACACAAAGGTTTCTTTATTGAGGAGATGCTTACCAACTAGTGACTTTATCAGTCAAATACAGAGAATAACCCTGGAGACGATGGAAGACGTGAAGCAGTCTGAGGCGATCAATCCCTCATCAGTTTTGACGAGTCTGTTGATTTTGTATACCATAAATACTTGAAAATCACTGGGGCATAAAAACTCATGAAATCGTAATAACTCGATTGTAAATCACAGAACAGTGGAGTTCTAACTCCCAGTAGTGTAGCTTCACCCCACAATGAAGCTTTACAACCCCAGAGTGGGGAACTGTCACTCACTGTGAGGCTTATCATCCACAGAGAAGCTTCATCACCTAAAGTGGGGCTTTCTCCCTTCTCTCGTCTCCCTAATTAATAAAAACATCGAATTATCAAATACAAAACATAATATTTTTTCCCCATAGTTTCAAGCAATCAATTAAGTAAAACCTCTTTTATGTGAAACGAGAGATTACTCCTCCAGCCGCTCTTCTGTTGTTTGAAAGTACAATCCGAGATTACTTTAAATCCCAATTTTGGGATTAAAATACCCTGGACTGTTTCTGAACGGGTTACATGCAGCCTTGATGATCTTCGACTGGTCGATAAACTTGCAACCTAAGACAGCAACCAACTAAGGAACCGGATCAACTTAGCTCTGGGAGAAGATGTTTTATTTCCGAAGAATTTATTTTCAAATATCCCTGTTATATTCTGGAAATAGAAAGCCCACGGGAGAGTGAGGAGGAAAGGGAACAGGAGAGAGAAAAAAATCCCGTTGACAAATGGCATGAATGTCTGAAGTTGTAAGAGTCCCCTGTAAAATAGAGAGGCCTCTCTAACACCTGAAAGAAAAAATTGTATGTATGTATATATATATATATATATATATATATATATATATATATATATATATATATATATATATATATATATATATATATATATATGTATATATATATATATATATATATATATATATATATATATATATATATATATATATATATATATATATATATATATATATATATATATCGTGCCGAATAGGCAGAACTTGCGATCTTGGCTTAAATAGCAACGCTCCTCTTGCCATATAGGACAATTGAAAATTTGTGTATGCAATAATTTCGCCAAAATCATTCTGAACCTAACGAAAAAATATATTTCACTGTGTTTGTTTAGTATTAAATTATTGTAAACAAATCTAAAATATATTTAGTTGGGTTAGGCTAAAATAAATTGCGCTTGTTATTATAAGGTTAGGTAAGTTTTCTAAATTCCTTTTGGTGCAAAATTATAAATTTTTACATCAACATTAATGAAAAATATATATCTTTAAACGTATAAGAGAAAATTTTAGAAATGACTTAATTTTAAATGAGTTCTTGCTAATTGACCAGTTTTACATATTCGGCACGACATATATATATACATATATATATATATATATATATATATATATATATATATATATATATATATATATATATATATATATATATATATATATATATATATATATATATATATATATATATATATATATATGTATATACAGTGTACATGTTTATATTGTAATTAGCAGCATGCACGTATGGACGTATACACCTAAACCTCACCTCTCAACACATTTTTCTCACCTCTCAGCTCATTTTGCTCACCTCTCAGCCCATTTACCTCACCTCTCAGCACATTTACTTCGCCTCTCAGCACCTACTCTCGCTTTTCCTTCCTAACTACGAAAACTACGGCTTTTATAGTGCTGCAGGTCCTCGTAAAACAAGTTAGGCTGGACGAAATTTTGAGGAAATAGTCCATAATGAGGGTGATAGCGTTACCTAGTTAATGGTAGATAATAACGCCCAGAACCTGCTGCTGTTGCTGTTGCTGCTTTCGCTGCTGATATTGCTATTGTTGATGATGTTGCTATTGTTTCTGCTGATGGTACTTCTGCTTTTGTATTTGGTGTTGCTGCTTGTGATTGTAGTGATGGTGTTGCTGCTGTCTGGTGTTTCATTAAAAAGTTGCAACTGGTGGTGATGACGTTGCTGTTTTTGATACTGTTGGTGGAACTGAAGTTGTTACTGCTGACAATGATGTGATAATGGTGTTAGTACCACACAACAGTCACTATTTCCAACAATAGTTAAGAGACTTAAATACCAAAAAAAAAAATCACCATCTCCTTCACTGTCTTCACACCAGCACCACCACCATCTCTTACCATCCAGCGACCGGTCTCCTCACCATCCATTACCAGCACGTCACCATCCATCACTGCCTCACCACCTTCTACAAGTCTTTAGTCCTCAGCTCTCGTCTCCCGAGGTAAAAAGTGCACTCGGAGCATCGTGTCTCCAGTAACAATGCTTGCTTGAAGGTCTCTCCAACACCTTTCAGCCCGAAGAAAGCTACTTGCTTCATAATTTTATATTAAAAGCCTGATACTTTCTTAAACAGTAAGTTAGTTACTGAAATTAGGCTAATAATAATAACAACAACAATAATAATAATAATAATAATAATAATAATAATAATAATAATAATAATAATAATAATAATAATAATAATAATAATAATAATAATAGTAATAATAATAATAATAATAATAATAATAATAATAATAATAATAATAATAATAATAATAATAATAATAATTACTATAATAGTTAATTTGTTACTGAAATTACTTTAATAATAATAATAATAATAATTACTATAATAGTTAATTTGTTACTGAAATTACTTTAATAATAATAATAATAATAATAATAATAATAATAATAATAATAATAATACGATTAATAATATTAACAAAACTGAAATAAAATTTATTTTTATTATTAATGGAGTGTATGTATGTTTTTAATTTGCTGTTATGCTTAGTATTATGGCGAGGAGATTGTATTTTGTGATTGTGTCAGTAATATCCATTTTATCTTACTGTTTGACGATTATTGCAACGATTATTTGAACAGAGAAAACTATTGTAAGGAGTTGGTAAGGAAATAAGAGAGAGAGAGAGAGAGAGAGAGAGAGAGAGAGAGAGAGAGAGAGAGAGAGAGAGAGGAACCATCACCGTCCTACCTTTGATGTTCAGGCAGAGAGATAAGAAAACATTCGAGGATAGCACAATAATACCCAGCTGATATCTCTCAAAGCTATTCATTGCGTTCTCTCAAACGATATTATATTCGGGTCAGGCGTCCTTCCAACGCAAACTATTTCATAAAACCTTAACAGTGGTAGGGATATTTGGTGTTCTTTTATTCGTAGAAAAGTTTCAATTTGGTTTTACTTGGAAATATTTTATCAGCTTGGATGGACATAAAAATTACGATACCTACTTTTGTTTAGAGAAGATTTATATTATTTTTTTGCTTGTGGAGTACTACAGAAAGGGAGGCATATAATAATCTGCCTAACAACTTATTTATTGCAAGCGTCTACATCACATACATTAAGGCAGGTCTATATGACGCCTACGTTAAGAGAACTTTTATGACATCTGCATTACAGTACGTATATAAGAAGCGTTCGTTAAGTCAGAGGAGAGGCCACAAAGACAGACAAGTCGCGAGGACAAGGAAGAGGAGAGAGATTCGGAGGAGATTGGCCATAACCAACCTTCAGGACAGGCATGAAAAAGGTAAGAATATATATGTATATATATATATATATATATATATATATATATATATAAATACATGAGTGGATGTGGGTGGGTGTGAGTTAGACCTGATAGCTTGTGCTACCAGGTCGGTTGCCGTGTTCCTCCCTTAAGTCAATGTGACCTGACCTGACTAGGTTGGGTGCATTGGCTTAAGCCGGTAGGAGACTTGGACCTGCCTCGCATGGGCCAGTAGGCCTGCTGCAGTGTTCCTTCGTTCTTATGTTCTTATGTTCTTATATATATATATATATATATATATATATATATACATATAAATATATATATATATATATATATATATATATATATATATATATATATATACATATACATATATATATATATATACATATATATATATATATACATATATATAAATATATATATATACATATATATACATATATATATATACATATATATACATATATATATATATATGTATATATATATAAACCTTTTAAAATTGCTAAAAATACGTTATACAATCCAAAAAGGGACAACCAACCTTATTCAACTAAAAATATGTTGGTTCTCCATTACCTTGAAATCTTGGTTCATATGCCTTCTCTTCATAACACTTTTAATGTCAAAGTTGTATTTAAAAAATCTTGATTCATTGAAAAAAGACTTTTGATAAAGAATTCCCCCCAAAATGCTGACGGATGTGTCTATCAGATTCCTTGTAAAATTTGCGATGAAGTTTATTGCGGTCAAACTGGTAAAAGTCTCGAACTAAGATTAAAATAACATAAACATAGCATTAGAACTGGACAAGATTCCAATGCTCTATTTATTCATGTGAGAGATTTTAACCATCCAATTACTTTTCAAAAGGCTGAGAAAGTTGCATCAAGCAAATTCATGATCGAAAGGAATTTAATTGAATCGTGTTTCATAAAAATCAGTTTTGAAAATAATATGAATTTTTTCTTTGGTTTATATAAATTGGATTTATTTATAATACGTAATATTGTGCATACATACACACACATACATTTACACACAGGGGTGAATACGCGAATTTAAATTGCTTCACGGGACCTCGGACACCTCGGACACCTCGGACACCTCGGACACCTCGGACACCTCGGACACCTCGGACTTCTGAAAAACCTGCCGCCCACTGTAGGTATGGAAATTGTAGATCAAATGCGATCCGAATTTTTAGAGTCTGCAATTCACAGACCTCATAGCTGGTAAGAGTGACTCGCTCTTGTCTCATCTATGAGCTATTCGGCATATGGAACTGCCATCGTCTTTATGACTTCCTGTACTCTACTTCTCACAATTTCCTTGTTTCCCTCAGCTCTTTTATCGTCACGTTTACCTTACCTCACTCCCTCCTTTTCACTCTCCGTCCACTACCTCCAATCATTCCCCATCCACTATTCTCTCCATCACATTCCTTCATAAGTTTCCATCCCTTCCATTCTGTTTACTACCCCAAACTTCCCTCTCACTTCTCTTCCATCTCTTACCCTCAACTTAACATATCCCCTCCACTCCGTACACTACCTCACACCACCTCTTCTCATCTCTTATTCTGTCTACTACACCCTTCATCATTCCCCATCCCCAATTCCTCCACTCTCACCTTATTACTCTACATTATTCACCAAGCAATAAATTACCTATCATTCCCGCTGTTATAACTTACTCTTACCTGTCATTAGACGACCAGGTAATCACCTGTAATATGCAGCCCACCCATTCCTTGTTAGCCCGTTTATGATGTGTATACATTTACCTGGAAAATTATACTTTGAGCAATACACCATAAATTTTCCAAAGCTTTCTGAGCTAATGACGCTGATGATGATAACTGCTTAAAGATTATATATATATATATATATATATATATATATATATATATATATATATATATATATATATATATATATATATATATATAAATATATGCAAAACAACCACTGTGAAAGAGTAGCGAAATTCCAAGCGATTTCGTGACTACTCACATTGTCAAGGAACTATGAAAGTAATACATCAAAGGAAGGCAATTAAAGGGCTTAGACCACACCTCACAGTCAACTCCCACAACAAAGAAACACCTGACGCGCGACAATACCGGACTCATAAGAAAAGAGGAACACTGCAGTAGGTCCGCTGGTCCAACTAGACAGGTCCTCACGACATTCCACTAACAAATTAGCCTACCCAAGAAATAAGGTTTATTATTTGTCCAATGTATTATTAAACTCTAACCAAATTTTATTAATTATAAATGAGTCTAATTTATATAAACCTAAGGAAATATTCACATTATTTTCAAAACTGCTTTTTATGAAACAAGATTCAATTATATTTCTGTCAACCATGGACTTGCTTGATACAACTTTCTCAACTTTTTGAAAATCAATTGGATGGTTAAAATCTCTCACGTGAATAAATAGAGCATTGGAATCTTGTCCAGTTCTAATGATATATTTATGTTGTTTTAATCTAAGTTCTAGACTTTTACCAGTTTGACCATAATAAACTTTATCGCAAATTTTACAAGGAATCTTATAGACACATCCATCAGCATTTTGGGGGGAATTCTTCATCAAAAGTTTTTTTTACTGTATCAAGATTTTTAAATACAACTTTAATATTAAAAGTCTTAAGAAGAGAAGGCATATCAAACAAGTTTTCATGGTAAGGGAGAACCAACATATTTTTAGTTGAATAAGGTTGGTTGTCCCTTTTTGGGTTGTAAAAAGTATTTCTAGCAATTTTAAATGATTTATCAATCACATTTCTCGAGTATTTCAGATCAATGGCTATTTCATAAATTTTGGATATTTCTTCATCTATGAACTCTGGACTACAAATACGTAAAGCTCTCAAAAACACTAATGAGAAAATAGACAGCTTAACTTTATCTTGATGAGAAGAATAATAGTGTACACAGGAACAGTTATTTGTAGGTTTTCTGTAAATTTTAAATTTGAATTCATTATTAATCTTAATAATTAAAACATCTAGAAAAGGCAATGAGTTATTTTCCTCAAACTCAACAGTAAAGTTTACAGAATGGGCTAAGCTATTTAATTTGCCAAGGAAATGGTGTATGTCTACATTCTTGGACATAAGACATAAAATATCATCAACATATTTGAACCATTTAGCTCTATTAGGGAGGATTGTGTTAAGCAATCTTGTTCCAAAAAATTCCATGTATAGATTACTAAGAACAGGTAAAAGAGGATTTCCCATTGCCATACCAAATTTCTGAGTTTAAAACTATCATTAAATTCAAATTTTGCATCAACAATGCAAAGTTTAATAAGTTTAATGATGGTAGGAACTGGTAATGGTAAATCATAATTAACGAGTTCTTCAAATAAGAAACTTAATAAATCATCAACAGGAACTTTCGTAAACAAGGAAATAACATCAAAACTAACCATGTTAAAATCATTTAAGTCAGTCAACTAAATCTAAGTTGAATTTACCATTAAACCAACAATAGAGCTCAAAATGTCAACAAGCAATTTCGATTATTTATACGAAACTGATCCTATGTAGCTAATAATTGGTCTGATTGGATTACCTGGTTTGTGCGTTATTATTAGCCCATACATGTAAGGTAAAGATGGATTAGTGGAAGTAAATTGTTTAATTAATTCATCTTTGCCTTTTAGTAGAAGTTTTATTGTTCTATTGAAATTACTGTTAACGGTTTCTATGTACACTATTATTCTTCCCATCAAGGTAAAGTTAAACTGTCTGTTTTCTCATCAATGTTTTTGAGAGCTTTACGTATTTGTAGTCCAGAGTTCATAGATGAAGAAATATCCAAAATTTATGAAATAGCCAATGCTCTGAAATACCTGAGAAATGTAATTGATAAATCATTTAAAATTGCTAGAAATACTTTTTACAACCCAAAAAGGGACAACCATCCTTATTCAACTAAAAATATGTTGGTTCTCCCTTACCATGAAAACTTGGTTGATATGCCTTCTCTTCTTAAGACTTTTAATATTAAAGTTGTATTTAAAAATCTTGATACAGTAAAAAAAACTTTTGATGAAGAATTCCCCCCAAAATGCTGATGGATGTGTCTATAAGATTCCTTGTAAAATTTGCGATAAAGTTTATTACGGTCAAACTGGTAAAAGTCTCGAACTTAGATTAAAGCAACATAAATATAGCATTAGAACTGGACAAGATTCCAATGCTCTACTTATTCACGTGAGAGATTTTAACCATCTAATTGATTTTCAAAAAGTTGAGAAAGTTGTATCAAGCAAGTCCATGGTTGACAGAAATATAATTGAATCTTGTTTCATAAAAAGCAGTTTTGAAAATAATATGAATATTTCCTTAGGTTTATATAAATTAGATTCATTTATAATTAATAAAATTTGGTTAGAGTTTAGTAATACATTGGACAAATAATAAACCTTATTTCTTGGGTAGGCTAATTTGTTAGTGGAATGTCGTGAGGACCTGTCTAGTTGGACCAGCGGACCTACTGCAGTGTTCCTCTTTTCTTATGAGTCCGGTATTGTCGCGCGTCAGGTATTTCTTTGTTGTGGGAGTTGACTCTGAGGTGTGGTCTAAGCCCTTTAATTGCCTTCCTTTGATGTATTACTTTCATAGCTCCTTGACAATGTAAGTAGTCACGAAAGCGCTTGGAATTTCACTACTCTTTCACAGTGGTTGTTTTGCATATTTTAAAATCACCTGTTTACTGTGATCTTATTGCATATATATATATATATATATATATATATATATATATATATATATATATATATATATATATATATATATATATATATACATATATGCAAAACAACCACTCTGAAAGAATAGAGAAATTCCAAGCGCTTTCGTGACTACTCACAGTATCAAGGAACATAGTTCCGTGATAATGTGAGTAGTCACGTAAGCGCTTGGAATTTCTCTATTCCTGGAGAGTTACCTGGAGAGAGTTCCGGGGGTCAACGCCCCCGCGGCCCGGTCTGTGACCAGGCCTCCTTAGGTCAGTGCCCCAGGATGCGACCCACACCAGTCGACTAACACCCAGGTACCCATTTTACTGATGGGGAACATAGACAACAGGTGGAAAGAAACACGTCCAATGTTTCTACTCTGGCTGGGAATCGAACCCAGGCCCTCACCGTGTGAAGCGAGAGCGTTAGCCACCAGGCCACCAGAGTGGTTGTTTTGCATATTCTGAAATCACATTGTTTACTGTGATCTTATTGCATATACATACATATATATATATATATATATATATATATATATATATATATATATATATATATATATATATATATATATATATATATATATATATATATATATATATATATATATATATATATATATATATATATATGGCTAAGGACCTTTCCAAGTTGGCTCGCCGCGCGTCACGTGTTTAAACCGTTGTGGGATCTGATAGTGAGGTGCCGACCAGACCCCTTATATAGCTTCCTTGGATGCTTTACTTTCATAGTTCCTTGATAATGTGAGTAGTCACGAAAGCGCTTGGAATTTTTCTATTCTTTCAGAGTGGTTGTCCTTGGAGGCAAAGAGGGGAATGTATGAGAGTATAGTTTTACCAACGCTCTTATATGGGTGTGAAGCGTGGGTGATGAATGTTGCAGCGAGGAGAAGGCTGGAGGCAGTGGAGATGTCATGTCTGAGGGCAATGTGTGGTGTGAATATAATGCAGAGAATTCGTAGTTTGGAAGTTAGGAGGAGGTGCGGGATTACCAAAACTGTTGTCCAGAGGGCTGAGGAAGGGTTGTTGAGGTGGTTCGGACATGTAGAGAGAATGGAGCGAAACAGAATGACTTCAAGAGTGTATCAGTCTGTAGTGGAAGGAAGGCGGGGTAGGGGTCGGCCAAGGAAGGGTTGGAGGGAGGGGGTAAAGGAGGTTTTGTGTGCGAGGGGCTTGGACTTCCGGCAGGCATGCTTGAGCGTGTTTGATAGGAGTGAATGGAGACAAATGGTTTTTAATACTTGACGTGCTGTTGGAGTGTGAGCAAAGTAACATTTATGAAGGGATTCAGGGAAACCGGCAGGCCGGACTTGAGTCCTGGAGATGGGAAGTACAGTGCCTGCACTCTGAAGGAGGGGTGTTAATGTTGCAGTTTAAAAACTGTAGTGTAAAGCACCCTTCTGGCAAGACAGTGATGGAGTGAATGATGGTGAAAGTTTTTCTTTTTCGGGCCACCCTGCCTTGGTGGGAATCGGCCGGTGTGATAAAAAAAAAAAAAAAAATATATACACATATATACGTATATATATATATGTATATATATATATATATATATATATATATATATATTTATATATATATAGATATATATATATATATATATATATATATATATATATATATATAAATATATATATGTATATATATATATATATATATATATATATATATATATATAAATATATATATATATATATATATATATATAAATATATATATATATATATATATATATATATATATATATATATATATATATATATTCTCAAACAGCTTCAGGGAGAACCTTGAGTTTTCCCTGAAGCAAGTTTATTCTTTTCTCAGAGGATGAGGGTCCCTATAACAGTTCTAGAGGTGGTACCTCCCTACATATATATATATATATATATATATATATATATATATATATATATATATATATATATATATATATATATATATATATATATATATATATATATATATATATATATATATAGATATATATATATATGTCGTACCGAATAGGCAGAATTTGCGATCTTGGCTTAAATAGCAACGCTCATCTTGCCATATAAGACAAGTGAAAATTTGTGTATGCAATAATTTCGCCAAAACAATTCTGACCCTAACGAAAAAAATATATTTCACTGTGTTTGTCTAGTATTAAATTACTGTAAACAAATCTAAAATATATTTAGTTGGGTTAGGCTAAAATAAATTGCTCTTGTTATAAAAAGGTTAGGTAAGTTTTCTAAGATTCTTTTGGTGCCAAAATTAAAAATTTTTACATTAACAATAATTAAAATATATATCTTTAAACGTATAAGAGAAAATTTTAGAAATGACTTAATTTTAAATGAGTTCTTGCTAATTGACCAGTTTTACATATTCGGCACGACATATATATATATATATATATATATATATATATATATATATATATATATATATATATATATATATATATATATATATATATATATATATATATATATATATGTATATATATATATATATATATATATATATATATATATATATATATATTTATATATATATATATATATATATATATATATATATATATATATATATATATATATATATATATATATGTATATATATATTTGTACTCACGTAAAAATTTTCATCACCCTTATCTCTTTTTATTCTGTTTTATTTCATTGTTCACATCAGTTTCTTTCTTTATTTAATATTAACACTTTCTTCTTACTTCTATCCACTCATTTATGTGTTAATTCCTTTCTTTCTTATGACAGGTCATTTAATAGTTTTTCTTTCCAATTTTAATATCTATCTTTACTATCCTATTTTATTTATTCTTTATTTCCCGTTTCTTGTCTTTATCCTTTCACTTGGAGTTCTCTAATTCAAACCCATTTTTTCTTCTTACCATTACTTATTTCTCACTCATTCCATTTTCCATCCCTTCTCTTCCATCTCATCATTGCCCCCCATTACCCCCTCTCTCTTTCTTCTTCTCCTTCTTCTTCTTCTTCTTCTTCTTCTTCTTCTTCTTCTTCTTCTTCTTCTTCTTCTTCTTCTTCTTCTTCTTCTTCTTTTTCTTCTTTTTCTTCTTCTTCTCCTATGCCTCCGCTCCATCCTTCCTCACAGGATCCCTTCCTCCACACATCTTGAAAGCTGCCACCAATATTTGTACTCCATCATCATAGTGGATGGGCGAGGGTCCAGGCTAGTCTGACCATCTATACTGCCCATCAATCGTGGATCTGGCTGCCAGGAATACAAAGAGGACCTTAAACGAAACAAGGGACCAATGAAGGCAGTTTCTTGGGGCTAACGACAGCGACTTAGGGGTAATAAAAGCCACAATGTTCGGGGAAGCAAGGCGTGTTGAGGGTCGTTAAAAAGGGGATAAAACTGCACAAGTGTTATTGTTCTACACGTGGATCATTTAAGGAAGCTACCTTGATCCTGGTGAAGGGTTACTGATGAAAGGAATTGAAACTGCCCCGCCCTTCCTAGGATCAAACGTGATTACACCACATTCATTTCCCCAAGATCTATAAGGGCCTAACGAGTTCACTGTCTCCTCCTTGAATGTAATAATAATAAAGACAACAACAAGTACAACAATAATACTAATAAGTAATAATGATAATATTAATAACAATAACAATAATAATAATAATTAATCATACTTTTTTTTGGTAATAAGCTATAGTAATTCACTTCCCTCTGCTTTATGTCTGAATTGTCAGTAGAAAGTGGAGAAGTAGAGGGAGAGCCTTCTGATTTCTAATTATTCAATCATCGTTCTAGACAGAGCAAAAACTAGCTTGGCAGTTGATTAATTTATCCTCAGCAAGTACTGTTGATATTGACCAAAGACTCTTCTGTTATTTATATTTACAAACACTCTCTGTCTCTGTCTCTCTCTCTGTCTGTCTGTCTCTCTCTCTCTCTCTCTCTCTCTCTCTCTCTATATATATATATATATATATATATATATATATATATATATATATATATATATATATATCTATATATATATATATATATCTATCTTTTTTTTTTTTTTTTTTTACACAGGGTTTGACAAGGTTAAGGATTCCTAGCTTTATTGACAGCTATTTACAGGTTAAGGATTTCTAACTTTATTGGCAAGCTAAGAGCTATTACCTACATCAGCTCATTTGAAAGCATTTTTATTGTTATGAGACATACAAGTAGGGAACAGGATGAAGCTGGAGCCATCTGTGGGCCAGTATTTTCATTTGATCAACTGGATTTATCTCGTTGACATCATTATGCTGTACGAATGTGTTCCATACTCGAGTCATCCTGGGTATATAGGATCTCAGATGGAGTGATGTTCTGGAGAAGGGTACAGCCAGAGTGAAGTTGCTGCTTTCTGCCCGTCTTGTGGCATAAAAGCTTGTTTCACGCTGTCCTCGAAGTGGATCCAAGTGTGGTACTTTGACAATATTGGCCTTGTACATAACAGTAAGGCCACCCACATCCCTCCTATGTTGAAGGCTCTGCTGAAATGACAGATCTATCCAGGATGGGTCCAGGCGAGAGATGAGACGTCTTGCTCTGTTCTCTACTCTGTCAAGCAGTCGCAGATGAGAGGGGGGGGGGGCAGGCAAACCAAGAAAGTGGAGCATACTCAAGGTGTGAGTGTACTTGTGCCTCGTACAGAATCTTGCAACCCCTACTGTCAAGCAGATGCGAGATACGGCGAAGTGCTGTAAGCTTCCTGGCTGCCTTGTTTGCAAGATTTACAACATGGTTCTTCATGGTTAGTTTGGAGTCAAATTCCATACCAAGGATATCAACTTCTTCTCCAGGTGCCAACACCCTCCCATTCATCCTTACTACTGCACCAGCATTACCATCATGGTGCCTAGAGACCATCATCATTTGCGTTTTCTCAGGTGCAAATGTTACTTGCCATCTATTTCCCCAAGCCGATATAGCTCTCAGCTGGTGATTGATGTAGCTTAGAGCAGCAGGCATTTCTTCTCTTGGATAAGTGAATGTCAGTGTACAGTCGTCTGCATATGCATGTGATTCTGGGATGAGATGAAGAAGGTCGTTGAATTAGGCATTCCATAACAATGGTCCCAGCACGCTTCCTTGTGAAAAACTTGCCCCAATAGGATGTCTTGCTGATTCCGTTCCATTGAGAACTACACTTAGAGATCTACCATGAAGGTAATCACTGAGGAGACATAGCGTAGAGCCTGCAATTCCCAGTGCTTGAAGCTTTGCTAAGAGGCCCTGGTGCCACACCCGGTCGAAAGCGCCAGCATTATCCAGTGCTACCACACAGCTGACTTTGGATTCATCCAGTGACTAGTGCCACTTAGTGGAGAGGTTTAACAACAGATCAGCAGCAGAGTAACCTTTCCTGAAGCCATATTGACAATCACAAAGTAGTGAGTGGTAGTCAAAAAACTCTGCCATTTGTCTTGAGATTATTGTCTCAACGATCTTACCAGTGATTGACAGAAGTGACACTGGTCTGTAGTTGCTGATTTCTGCTCTGCTCTTCTTTTTGTGAACAGGGACTACATTTGCCTCTTTTCATAGAGAGGGCCATTTACACTGTACTAGGCAGTGCTGAAAGATGCGAGTTAGAAGTGCTGCTAGCTGGTCTGCACATCTCAGCAATCTTGGGCTCAACTTGTCTGGGCCCACAGCCTTTTCTTGGTCAAGCGATTTAAGAAGGAAATGCACCTCCTCCTGTCTTATTGTCACCACTGACAGTTTTGACACAGTTCTTGCAGCTAGCCACGGAGGGTCCCTTGCTGGATCAGGAACTTGCATTTTGGTAGCAAAGTGTTCAGCAAAGAGGTCCGCCTTCTCTTGACTACTAGTAGAGGTGGTCCCATCCTGTCGATTTAGAGGTGGAATGAGTTCATCAGGCAGATAACCTTGTCTGTCCTTGACCAGGGACCACCAGGTTTTGGAGCCTACCTTACCTGATGCTAGCTTTCTTTTAGTGTCCACCTCCCATTTAGCAATGCCCCACTTTTGAACGTCACCCATATGCCTACAGGCTTGCCTGTGCAAGTTCCTGTTATAGGTGGTAGGATGTCTTTTATGCCTTCGCCAGGCTTTGTACTTAGCAGTAGTAGCCTCTCTACAACGAAAGCCAAACCAAGGCTGATCTGTAGGCTTCGTCACATATTGCCGGTGAGGATTGTGTTCTTGTTGTAGATTAAGGATGTGTCCATTGAAGGCTTTCACTTGGTTGTCAACATCCCCTTGGAGAAGAGCATTCCAATCGGTGGTGGCGAGCTCAGAGCAAAGGGCTGGCCAATTACCTCTTTTCCATAGCCAGGTTGTGCGTGTGGACTCCTCACCTCGTTCTGTGTCGTAAAAACAGCCTTGTGGTCAGACGATCCAACATAGCCGAGGGGTTGACAAGTGACTATGCCTTCTGCCAGATCACTCACTACTGGGTCAAGGGAGGAGCCAGAGATGTGAGTAGGGAAATCAACAAAGTTTCTCATGTCAAACACTGCTGTTTTTTAAACACTCTGAACACTTGTTTTTATACATTCTGACTACTGTTATTTAGATATTTTGAACACTGTTATTTAATAATTCTGAACACTGTTATTTAAACACTCTGAACACTGTTATTTAAACACTCTGAACACTGTTCTTTCTGTCGCATCTGAAAAGGTTGTACGCAGTTATCCACATTTCATTATCAAAGTAATCTTTTGTGTGGGACGCTGTGAAGGCTGCAAACATTGCATTTGACTCCCCTAGAAGTCCCTATGTATAAGGTGCTGGTTAAGGTCACCAACAATTATGATATGTTGACAGTTGTGTTGTAGTAGAAGGGAGTCAATATTTTCCATTAGGAAGTTGATGGGGTCTGCATGTTGCCACTGAGGTCTGTACATTGCACATGCTAGTACAGAGGTACTAGTGTTTATGCAGAGCTTGAAGAACATCATTTCAAGATGTGTAGGGGTGGCAACATCAATGTGCTGGGCATGAACACTTTTAGAGAAGCACACAGCAACACCTCCTCCTTGCCCTTGCCTGTCTCTTCTCATCCATGAGGTGTAGCCAGCAATTCTTGCAAAATTTTCTGGAGTCCTGTCATCCAAAAATGTTTCAACAACAGCTATCATGTCGGGACGTCGAGTGTTCACAAAACTATGTGTGAGCTCTCCAACATTAGTAATGAAACCTCTAATGTTGGCCGACAGGATGCTGATAGACTGGCTCCTCATGATGATGTGGTCAGCTTGAGGTGGTTGGTCTGTAGGGCATGTAAGGTGCCTGCCCTTGAGAGAGGTAGGGTACTGAGGCAGCTGCAGGGATGTAGGTCTGTGGTCTTGTATAAGGCACAATACCACCTGCTGGGCTGGGATAGGAGTAGCTGAGTGGGTGACGTGTGAGAGTGTTCACCAATTCAGAGATCCTGCTGGTTTGTTCTAAGAACAGGTCTCTAAACAGGTGGTCCTGTCTGTCAAATTCCTTTTTCTTCCGACACTGGTCCTCCTGATGTCCTTTCTTGTAGCAGTAATTACACCTGGTATCTCGCAGGCAGTTGTTGGCAGTGTGCCCCTTCCGGTGACAGCGAGAGCACAGCCTAGGTGCCTGGGAGGGTGGACTATGATTTGTTGCACCTCCTGTGTTTTGCAGATTTGTCCTCAGGTTCTGTCGCTGGAACTGTGTTAGTGGAGGGTGAGGCGGCTGTAGAGGTCTTCCTCCTCCACGTCCTCTTCCAAGTCATCTGCCCCGTCCTCTACCAGTTCTGACAGATGTGTCCCTGCTGTTCGTACTTTGGCGCAGTAGGTGATCAGGTGAAGTGATAGTTCCCTGATTATTAGCTGCACCAATCTCTGGTGGAGAAACTCCTGACTGAGAACTAGCTGATGAAGCACTGCTACCAGATTCTGGAATAGTGTCGGGAGGTGTGCTGACATGTAGGATCAGAGATGGTATGTGCACTGTCAAGTGGACTGGCAGTGGCTGAAGCAGAGATGTCAGGTGTAGGAGAATTAACAGATCCAAGGCTTCCCTCGTTGCTGGGAAGAGGATTTGTTCCCTCTGTGGCGATCAGAGGAATTGTGTTAGAATTCCCAAAAGTAGTGTTTTGAACTCTGTCAGTCTGTGGAACCTTAGCGATGACAGAATTCCACCAGTCCCACACTGAGCTTACTCAGTGTGGGACTTCCAGTCTTTGTCAATAGTGTCACCATCAGCTGAGCAGCTTACGTCTCTCTCTCTCTCTCTCTCTCTTTCTCTCTGTTTCTCTCTCTCTTCTTGCGTCCCTTTCCCTCGGGGAAGTCTTATACGAAAAATAAAATTTCCAACTTCACTGTTTTCCCCTTGACTGTGTGCTTTCAGAGTCCTCTACACCCTCAGCCTCCCGGCCATCCTCTTTCCACTGTCTAGCTTTCTTTCCGTATTTCTTTCCCTGTTATATCGCTCTCTTCCTAGTTCCCTCCCCCCCTCACTTTCTCGGCTTTTTTTCATAATTTTTTCACTATTATTTCTGCCTCTCTTCATAGCTTTCTCCTCACTTTCTCGACCCTTTCATCCGTTTATCTCCCTCTGCAAAAACATTTATTTTGTAATTTTATTCCATCTGTGTCTCTTCCTTTAACTTTTTTATTTAATTCTCTAATCACTTTCATACTTCTCTCCAAACTGATTCCATTTTTTTAATAATTTTATCTTGACGGCCTCCATGTCTTCTCTTAGTTTTATTTTTTTTTCATTTCTGTCCCTACTTTCTGTACCTCCTCAAATTCTTTCCCAAATGCCTCTACCCCTTCCCTAATTCTTGCCCAAATGACTCGACACCTTCCCTAATTCTTTCCCAAATACCTCGACCCCTTCCCTAATTCTTTCCCAAATACCTCGACCCCTTCCCTAATTCTTTCCCAAATGCCTCGACACCTTCCCTAATTCTTTTCCAAATGCCTCTACACCTTCCCTAATTCTTTCCCAAATGCCTACACACCTTCCCTAATTCTTTCCCAAATGCCTACACACCTTCCCTAATTCTTTCCCAAATGCCTCGGCACCTTCCCTAATTCTTTCCCAAATGCCTCGACCCCTTCCCTAATTCTTTCCCAAATGCCTCGACCCCTTCCCTAATTCTTTCCCAAATGCCTCGACACCTTCCCTAATTCTTTCCCAAATGCCTCGACACCTTCCCTAATTCTTTCCCAAATGCCTCGACACCTTCCCTAATTCTTTCCCAAATGCCTCGACACCTTCCCTAATTCTTTCCCAAATGCCTCGGCACCTTCCCTAATTCTTTCACTGACAGCTCGACCTCTTTTCCATCTTTTTCTTTTTCTATTTCGACTTTTATTTCCTAATTTTCCCCAAACTTTCCTTATAATTTTTTCACAAACTCTTCCTACGACCTTAAAAATTCTTGACCGCTTTTCACACTATGACCAATTATTATTAATATTTTTATTATAAAAGTTATTATTATTATAAAAATTATTATTATTATTATTATTGTTTTTATTATTATTATTATTATTATTATTATTATTATTATTATTATTATTATTATTATTATTATTATTATTATTATTACTATTATTATTGCTATTATATATATGGGGAACCGCTCAATCCATAATTGCCATCTCGTGCCTGAGAAAAGTAATCGGATCTGATTAAAGAGGAAAGTAGCTCCATTTTCACGGATCAAGAGCCCTTCACCAACTTCTTGACGCCTCCCTTGAAGGGATAATTACCATCCAGATCAACTTTCAATTTCTCTTTTTTTTTAAGCACCATCCCAGGTCAAGATAAATCTTTTTCAATTAAAAAGAAACTTAGTCTTTAAATTGAAAAAGATCCCTCGACGTGATATGAAATCCTCCATTTTATATGCAATTAATACGATTCATTTTTCTTGACTTTCTATTTAGAATTACTTTTTTTCCCCCTGTGTCTGTGAACACACTGATAAAAGTAATCCTGGAATAAGAGAGAATTTCAGGGCTTCCTGGGTCTAGATGGGACCCCAGGAAAGTCATTTTCCAGGGGGAAATGTTCAGGGTCCTCACCAGCTCATGTCCTAGTCTGTTTCTAACCTTTTGAGTTGGTTCGTATCCTCTTGGGTTTCATCTTCGTCGGGTTTTATCTTCGTGGGGTTGTACTCCCATTATTACCTATTTGTAAAGAACAAAAAGGCACAGTACTGTGACTGGAACAATACATAAATAACGCGCACTGGAGAGAGAAGCTTCTGACGACTTTTCGGTGACTTGTAAATGGTCCAAGTCGGATCGAAGCGTCATAAGATTCTCTCTACTATGTGCAGGTTCTTTGTGTATCCTTTTTGTAGCTATAAGACCAGAGCTGTGCTCGTGGTGTTCCTTCTTCAGTAGATTACCACATTCTCTTTTAATTCATACAATTCGCCTACCGCTCAATTCGCCAAGAAAAATTTCTGCCATCCATTCGGCTCCACCTTCCTTTTCTCAATTTTCAACTGTGGCCACTTATTATTCACTGGCTATTCCAACGTACCCCTCATGATTTCGCATCCTCGTGAGTTTGCACCTCGTGGATTCCTGACCTCTTAGGATCTTTGACGGCTAAAAGCACCATCTTGCATAGATGAATAATAAACGTTATTGAAGTCATTCACCAAGACCTCGTTAGACACGTTCGGTTTACCTAACTGAAGGATGATTTGTTGACTACGGGTAAAGGTCTCCTAATCCACGAAGACTTAGCTAATCCCATCTTGGAGCAATCCTGATAAACCCACGTTTCCCCCGCGAATGTGTAACTTGGATGTATTTAGCGCTTATCCATGAATGTCTTAGGAATTATCAGGCATATCAACAGGTGAACTAGTACCTTCGTTCGCTTTCACAGGTTTTTACTTTTACTCTGTGTTGCTCCTTGTCTCTTCTGTGATTTTTTTTTACCTGTCCACTTAGAAGAATACAAGTCCCATGTTCGTAGCTGGAATAATTCGCTATCTTAAAATTCGAAAAAATCTTGAGTAAAAGAGAAAATGGGATAAAGATAGAAGACTGGTCATGTTTTTTTCTTCTTCCTTGCCACGTTATAATGGTCCAGCAAGGGCCGAAACGTCTGCTGAAGTTTTCTCTTCCATCTTCCATTTTCCAACGACTTGCAAACTTTTTTTTTTTCTAAATTAATTTCAGTTCGAACTACCTTGTAGATACAATGAACAGCTTCAATCGCACTGCATTGTACGTTGTCTCGGGATCTCTCACTGTGACTGTACTGCCTTCTGTCTCTTAGAGCCAACAGTACATATTTCTCCGTTCTGTCACTGTCTCGCTGAATGTTACTATAAATATCAAACACTTTACGTTCCTCGCTGGATCTTGCTGTAAATACAAAAGCTTCTCCTACGCTTTTCGCTTAATTTTAAAGAGAACGTGTAGTCCTACTCGCTACCCACGTCTCGCATAGACCTTGAAGACACTCCCTTGCTACGAACACTAGCCACACCCTAACATGCTGGTGGCTAGACACCAGCTACACCCTAACATACTGGTGGTCACACACAAGCCACACCCTAACATGTTAGTGGCCAGACACCAGCCACACCCTAACATGCTGGTGGCAGACACCAGCCACACCCTAACATGCTGGTGGTCAGACACAAGCCACACCCTAAAATGCTGGTGGTCACATACAGCCACACCCTAACATGTTTGTGGCCAGACATCAGTCACACCCTAACATGCTGGTAGTCAGACACAAGCCACACACTAACATGATGGTGGCCAGGTACCGCCGCACCCTAACATGATGGTGGCCAGATATCAGTCACACCCTAACATGCAGGTGGTCAGACACAAGCCACACCCTGTCATGCTGGTGGTCAGACACAAGCCACACCCTATCATGCTGGTGGTCAGACACAAGCCACACCCTATCATGCTGGTGGTCAGACACAAGCCACACCCTATCATGCTGGTGGTCAGACACAAGCCACACCCTATCATGCTGGTGGCCAGACATAAGCCACACCCTATCATGCTGGTGGCAACACACCCACCACTCCCTAACATGCTGGTGGCCAGACACCAGCCACACTCGAACATGCTAGCAGCCACACACGCCACACCCAACTACTTTACTGGCCGGAAACCAGCCATACTCGAACAGTGATATAGCAGTTTGATACGATACCATAAAAAGCGCTAGGTTTTAAAACGAGCTAAAGCAGGATAACATCTCTTAGTCTGTAAATTCAACTCTGTGACAAGAAAAAGTCCTTTGCCAGATTTCTTCTCCTACAATCTTCCCACAGCCGAGGCAGGTAGTTGTGTGGGCTGAGCTGCCTTCCACTGAGTGGGTTATTTTTCTTACCGTGAAAAGTTTCGCCTACGAGCGGTTAATATGTGAGATTAGGGTCCCGAAATCTCATCCAGGGGAGGGAAGAGCCCTGTGGGTGGAGGCTGTGTGGGGCTATTATGTATCGCGGAGAGGGAAAAAAAACACTCTATTGTAAGAGGGAGTTCCGAAAAGAAAAAAAATCAAAAGCTGTTTTGTTGAAAATTTGGAAATAAAAAAAAAAGTAGACTGCGTGTTGGGGAAGATCGCCGGAGGTGGAGAGAGAGGAGATGTAGATGGTAGGGTGAGGAGCACATGAGATGCTGGGAAGGATCACAGATCCTTGGAAAGGATCCAGGGGACTGGGGAGGATCTGTGATGCTGAGAGAGGATCCATGGTGCTGTGGAGGGTCCTAGGATAGAATCTGGGATGCTGAGAGAGGATCCATGGTGCTGTGGAGGGTCCTAGGATAGGATCTGGGATGCTGAGAGAGGATCTATGGTGTTCTGGAGGGTCCTAGGATCGGATCTGGGATGCTGAGAGAGAATCCATGGTGTTCTGGAGGGTCCTAGGATAGGATCTGGGATGCTAAGAGAGGATCCATGGTGTTCTGGAGGGTCCTAGGATAGGATCTGGGATGCTGAGAGAGGATCCATGGTGTTCTGGAGGGTCCTAGGATAGGATCTGGGATGCTGAGAGAGGATCCATGGTGCTGTGGAGGGTCCTAGGATAGGATCTGGGATGCTGAGAGAGGATCCATGGTGCTGTGGAGGGTCCTAGCATAGGATCTGGGATGCTAAGAGAGGATCCATGGTGTTCTGGAGGGTCCTAGGATAGGATCTGGGATGCTGAGAGAGGATCCATGGTGTTCTGGAGGGTCCTAGGATAGGATCTGGGATGCTGAGAGAGGATCCATGGTGTTTTGGAGGGTCCTAGGATAGGATCTGGGATGCTGAGAGAGGATCCATGGTGCTCTGGAGGGTCCTAGGATAGGATCTGGGATGCTGAGAGAGGATCAATGGTGTTCTGGAGGGTCCTAGGATAGGATCTGGGATGCTGAGAGAGGATCCATGGTGCTGTGGAGGGTCCTAGGATAGGATCTGGGATGCTGAGAGAGGATCCATGGTGCTGTGGAGGGTCCTAGGATAGGATCTGGGATGCTGAGAGAAGATCCATGGTGTTCTGGAGGGTCCTAGGATAGGATCTGGGATGCTGAGAGAGGATCCATGGTGTTCTGGAGGGTCCTAGGATAGGATCTGGGATGCTGAGAGAGGATCCATGGTGTTTTGGAGGGTCCTAGGATAGGATCTGGGATGCTGAGAGAGGATCCATGGTGCTCTGGAGGGTCCTAGGATAGGATCTGGGATGCTGAGAGAGGATCCATGGTGTTCTGGAGGGTCCTAGGATAGGATCTGGGATGCTGAGAGAGGATCCATGGTGTTCTGGAGGGTCCTAGGATAGGATCTGGGATGCTGAGAGAGGATCAATGGTGTTCTGGAGGGTCCTAGGATAGGATCTGGGATGCTGAGAGAGGATCCATGGTGTTCTGGAGGGTCCTAGGATAGAATCTGGGATGCTGAGAGAGGATCCATGGTGCTGTGGAGGGTCCTAGGATAGGATCCGGGATGCTGGGAGAGGAATGGAATGCTTTGAGAGGATTGGAATGCTGGGATACTATTTGTAATGCTGGGAGAACATTGGAATGCCCGGAGGATATAATATTCATAAGGATATGCAAAACAAAAAGGGTCATACAGAGTCTTGGACTCGTAGAAAGATACAGCATCTCCAATTCCTCGGATCAAGAACCCTTCACCGGCATCAAACCTTATAAATCTGAGACTCAATCATCGTTATATAGATCGAAACATCGGTGGTATTTTCTTCCTCTCACAAATTCTCAGGAACTTAGAACTATTAAGGCTAAGGGACTGATCACCTCAGACTACTACTTCACATCTTCCACTGTTTCCAACTGATTCATCAGGTAAAGGGACTGATCACCTCAAACTAATACTTCACGTCTTTTAAACCCCATCCCATCCCCAATTCTATAAATCATTCTCCGTATTCGCCTGAAAAACCCACTGGTTGGCGAAACGTTTCCACGGTAGGAATAACCTAGTGTTGCCCACATGACTGATGAAGATGCCTTAAACAGCGAAAATCGGACAATTACGTCTACAGCGCTCAGTGGACTCAAGTGTCTGTCAGACTCTGCAGCACAACGGTATCTCTCAGACTCTGCAGCACAACGGTATCTGTCAGACTCTGCAGCACAACGGTATCTGTCAGACTCTGCAGCACAACGGTATCTTGTCAGACTCTGCAGCACAACGGTATCTGTCAGACTCTGCAGCACAACGGTATCTGTCAGACTCTGCAGCACAACGATATCTGTCAGACTCTGCAGCACAACGGTATCTTGTCAGACTCTGCAGCACAACGGTATCTGTCAGACTCTGCAGCACAACGGTATCTGTCAGACTCTGCAGCACAACGGTATCTTGTCAGATTCTGCAGCACAACGGTATCTGTCAGACTCTGCAGCACAACGGTATCTGTCAGACTCTGCAGCACAACGGTATCTGTCAGACTCTGCAGCACAACGGTATCTGTCAGACTCTGCAGCACAACGGTATCTGTCAGACTCTGCAGCACAACGGTATCTGTCAGACTCTGCAGCACAACGGTATCTGTCAGACTCTGCAGCACAACGGTATCTGTCAGACTCTGCAGCACAACGGTATCTGTCAGACTCTGCAGCACAACGGTATCTGTCAGATTCTGCAGCACAACGGTATCTTGCTACATTACCGTTATCTTGACGGACTCCCGTTTTGTGTTTCGCGCGGCAGAACTTCGTATATCCTTTTTCTTATATTTATATATATTTTTTCTCGTCGTGGTATGTTGTAAATTGTTTTCATTTTTTTGGGCAAGAGGACAATTTAAACTAACTTCACCTAACCTAACCTAGAAATCTGCTTTAAAACGAATGTGAGGAATACACAGATTTGACTCAAGAAATCGTAATGACACGATTGCAAACAAACCACGGATGGAGATAGAACCCGCGATCAGAGAGTCTCTGATCGCGGGTTCTATCCCCGTCCGTGGTATGGTTTACACACAGATTTTTATGGAAGTTATGAGGATGGGATGTTTTTAACATAGCCTGCTGAATTTTTATTGCGTACATTGTCCTAAAGATATGAAAGACACACTTATGCCTAAACATATATTTTTTATCTCGGTAGTATGTTGGTGGACAGCAACCACTCAGGGAGGTACTACCGTCCTGTGGTCGTAGGTTGGTAGACAACAACCACCCAGGGAGGTACTACCGTCCTGTGGTCGTAGGTTGGTAGACAACAACCACCCAGGTAGGTACTACCATCCTGTGGTAATAGGATGGTAGATAACAACCACCCAGGGAGGTACTACCGTCCTGTGGTATTAGGGTGGTAGACAGCATAGAATTCTACAACCTCGCTATTTCAATTGTCAACACCTACATCAACGAACTTCGGCAAAATTAGTAACGGCGGAACCAACAGGAAGCTAACCGGGACTATAATAGCAAAATCATTATTTGTAACGTCTGGACCATCAGGAGGCTAACGGGGACAACAGTAACATCACTGGAACATCAAGATTAGTAACATCTGAATCATCAACAGAGAATAGATCAGTATCATCACTGATGATGTTACAGCAACAGAAACACCAACAAGAAGAAAACGAACATCAGCAGCAGCAGCAGCAGCAGCAGCAGCAGGTAAGTGAATTACCTCAAGTAATCGATCCTCAGCATCAGTTCTCCAGCCTCTACTTCTGCTAGCCTGCTCCTGCTGCCTCTGCTAGCCTTACCCACTTCGACTTCCTGAGCCTAAGGGTTCGACAGGAACGATGCTCAGTATTCTTCCATATGCTTTGCACTTCAAAATCTAATTGTCCAACCTCAGTTCATTCAAAAGCCTCCGAACAATATACTTAGATAATTTTTATATTTAATAAGCAACATTCATTTGGGGGAACTGTGTAAAGTTGTTTCTATCTCTAATGTCCATATCAGAACTTTTTACAAACATTATATGCTTTATTTTCCTCTTATTTTATTCCTTTTCTTCTAATTTAATTTTTATCTGTATTATCTGGAAACTGGGTGCGATAAGTTTAGGGTGTGCCTAATTTTCTGTCCTCTTTATATCGTTCCTTTACTTCTAATTCCTTATTTGTTTTTTTCTTTATTATCAGGAAAATGGTTTACCATATACTTATGCTGTGCCTAATTTTCTTTTCCATTTTTCTTTAATGGATTCCAGGTCTCACTTTCCTTTATACTTCCGAGTTCCGTCTCCCCAGCACCTCGATACTGAACCCACAACACAGCTGAATCTGAAGAGTCGACAATTTCATAGGAGCCAGCTCAAGGAGCGCCACTCTGAGTACTGTTTGTTCGCTCAGAACGAATCAATTAGTCTGAAAGGAAGAAAAGGTTGAGAGAGAGAGAGAGAGAGAGAGAGAGAGAGAGAGAGAGAGAGAAAGAGAGAGAGAGGGAGAACCCCCTGAGTCCTTTCTCCTCTCCATCTCTCTACTCAAAGAGTTTTCCTTTACTTTTATTGCATTCTGTCTGGTGTCTAAGTCCTTTTTTACCCCCGTTCCTTGGCTCTTCCTGGATCTATACCGTTTTTCTACATTTCTTCTCTTTCTCTCTCTCTCATTCGCCAAAGATTGATAAAGAAGGGAGTCACTCAAAGAGTGGTGGAGACTCGATCTCCGGTCTCTAGTCACGAAACAGACACGTAATTTTTATTATTATTATTAAAGATTAGCCGGTATTCTCCCGGCCCGGGCCTTTTCCAAGTGGTGGCCCGGCCTTGGCTCCCTCTTTAGAGAGTGTCTGAGACCTAAGTCTCCCATGGGAGGAGGCACAAGTACCTCCTCATCTTTGGGACCAACTGTCCCCAGGCCTAGCCACAAGCTAGGCCTCTCTGGTCTACCATCCCCGCCCCAAGGGGGCTAATGGGAATGACAGTCTTATGAGCTAAAGGCTCGGGCTCAGGCACCTACCCTACCCTAGAAGGGTTAGGCATGGTGTTGATCACAGACACGTAATTATTATTATTATTATTAAAGATTCGCCGGTATTCTCCCGGCCCGGGCCTTTTCCAAGTGGTGGCCCGGCCTTGGCTCCCTCTTTAGGGAGTGTCTCAGACCTAAGTCTCCCATGGGAGGAGGCACAAGTACCTTCTCATCTTTGGGACCAACTGTCCCCAGGCCTAGCCACAAGCTAGGCCTCTCTGGTCTGCCATCCCCGCCCCACAGCAGACACGTATACATTACCTGGAGAGAGTTCCGGGGGTCAACGCCCCCGCGGCCCGGTCTGTGACCAGGCCTCCTTAGGTCAGTGTCCCAGTATGCGACCCACACCAGTCGACTAACACCCAGGTACCCATTTTACTGATGGGGAACATAGACAACAGGTGGAAAGAAACACGTCCAATGTTTCTACTCTGGCTGGGAATCGAACCCAGGCCCTCACCGTGTGAAGCGAGAGCGTTAACCACCAGGCCACCAGAGCCCTTACGAAATAACTTAACGAATTCTTTTTTAACATGTTAGAAGAAACTATATAAATATATTGAAAGTTAGCTAGAACTGTTTGACCCAATAAGGGAAACTATGGCTATTAAAAATTAATTATATTATTATTATTATTAATTGTTATTATTATGATAGGGAAGGGCTAAATCCGCACGGATCATACAGCCACTAGGAAATGAGAAATATTGAAGATTGATCGGTTTAAGGTGAGATCAACTACAGTTCCTTGGATTAAGAGCCTTTCACCGTCATCAGGGCCTCTCTTTGAATGGCACGAAAGATAAAAAATAAAGAAGTGTGATGGTCATTACTCTGTGGTTACCATTTTTCTGATAATGGGGTGAAAACTAGCCGGGGAAACCGCTTCAATGGTCATCAATTGATAGTGACAAGTGTCAGGAGGCGCTTGTTTGCTGACGAATAAAACACCACCACCTGACCTCATCATGTATAAAATTTGCTCTCCTCACTCTTATAAATGAAATGCAAACAAATATTTTAACTTTCCAACTTTTTTTTTTTTTTTTGAAGCATCAATCAGGAACATCTTTTTTTTTTCACACTTCCTAAGGTTTTGTTTCTAAATAAATTTCCAACGTTAATATGAAGCAAAAATTAATTATTTCGGTCTAAAAATTAACATTAAATCTTCGCAAGTTACCCAGTAGAGTGCAATGAGAATAAAGAAAACGAGGATAAAGAGAAACCAGGAAAGAAGAGGAGAGGGAAGGATTGGGAAGAAGAGTATTGGGAGTAAAGAGGCGGAGGAGGAGGAGGAGGAGGAAGAGGATTTAGAAAAATGATTTTATACCTCCAAATATTTTCATTTGGCTCGAAGCTCAATAGTTCCATTGCAAATTCAATCTAGGAGCGTACGTGGCTACCATAGAGGGGATATAAGTGGAGGAGAGTTTAATATGGGAAAGAAGAATGGAATGATTGGAACAGAGGGTAAGTGTGGGAAATGATAATGACAGGAAAAGAGAAAGTTTGAGAGAGAGAGAGAGAGAGAGAGAGAGAGAGAGAGAGAGAGAGAGAGAGAGAGAGAGAGAATGTCACCATAATATCTACTCCAGATGTGCGAGAAACTAGTATGCTACATAGGCATTCTTTAAAAACAGATAACTGACATATCACCAGCGAAATGCTTGAAACCCTCTTCACAACATACACTAAACTAATAATATAACATGTAACGGTAGTGTTGGTGGCAGCACCTAAACTTATATACATACTTAAAAAAATACATTCTAGGCAGTGATTAGGTTAGGTTAGGTAAGGTTCGTCAGGAAACAGGACAAATGTTTCCTGACGCGGGTCTTAGTCAGATGATGACCCGCCTTTGGAGCTTTTGGTCATCTGACCGAGGCCTTCCGCTGGCTTACCGGTCCACCCCTTTAAAAATTATGGTCATTTATAACCTTAGGCAGTGATTTCTACCAGAATTGTGTTCATTAATAATAATAATAATAATAATAATAATAATAATAATAATAATAATAATAATAATAATAATAATAATAATAATAATAATAATAATCTATATTTCTATAAGTACATGCACGACGTGTGGAGACATAACTGACATCAATGACACACTATATAGAAAACCCATTATTAGATCGACATCATGCCTAACCCTTCTAGGGTAGGGTAGGTGCCTGAGCCCGAGCCTTTAGCTCATAAGACTGTCATTCCCATTAGCCCCCTTGGGGCGGGGATGGTAGACCAGAGAGGCCTAGCTTGTGGCTAGGCCTGGGGACAGTTGGTCCCAAAGATGAGGAGGTACTTGTGCCTCCTCCCATGGGAGACTTAGGTCTCAGACACTCCCTAAAGAGGGAGCCAAGGCCGGGCCACCACTTGGAAAAGGCCCGGGCCGGGAGAATACCGGCTAATCTTTAATAATAATAACCCCTTATTATGCAGAGCACTTCGGGCAGAAGTGAACAAGTGGAGACATGATAGCTATATGTAAGGTTACACAACGATATAATAAAATAACTGATAAATGATAAAACAGATGTGACAATACACAAAATTTCTTTTGAAATAGTGACAGTACACGGGGAGGGATGGTTAATAATTAGTGACTGGAAGTACCTTTGAAAATTTATTTATATTAATTAAAATTGAACTCTGAAGACCTACGCCCATTGTTCTTCTCCTTTAGCTACGTTTAGATAATATAATTTACTTGTGTACAGGAGATAATGATTTGTGTGTGTGTGTGTGTGTGTGTGTACTCACCTAGTTGAGGTTGCAGGGGTCGAGTCCTAGCTCCTGGCTCCTGATTTGTGTATGTATGTGTGTGTGTGTGTGTGTGTGTGTGTGTGTGTGTGTGTGTGTGTGTGTGTGTGTGTGTGTGTGTGTGTGTGTGTGTGTGTGTGTGTGTGTGTGTATGTGTGTGTGCATAAGGCAGGATCTCCAGCATGTGTGCACAACTGTCGTGATTACGTATTTGTAGGTACAGGACCTGAGCCGTGCTTGTGGTGTCCTGCCTTCATTATTCGCAGTTGACCTTTTCCCAGGATGCGACCCCTAACATTCGACTGCACCTGGGTACCTATTTACTGCTAGAATCGGAGCGTCCCAGTAAGGTGACGTGCCCATGCATCTCACCTCGCCCAGGATGCAATCCACAACACTTAATTAACACCTTGGTAGATATTTACTCTAAGTGAGCAAACTTAACAGGTAAGGTGATGGATGTTCTCCTTAGTGTCACCCCGTCCAGGAATCGAACCAAGAAACTTTCTGTTGGAACACAGAAGATATTTAAAGATACTAATGAGTAGCAGGAATATCAACACATTACGTAGATCGAACTAGAATGAGGGATATGAGAGACTAGTACCATACATTGTTTCAAGAAGAGGTATGATCTAGTTCTGGAGGCCAGGAATCAGTAAGTCATTGGGAGATATAACGTGGGTCCAAGAGCTCCAACTTTACTCCTGCAAACACAACAAAGAGGGTATACACATTGTTTCTGCTGGTGTGTTTGTGTTTGTATACACAGGCGAAACACCTACATGTGTACACAGCTGGTGTGTATCAGTACACACTGAAAAAAAGTACACGAGTACACAGTCGCACGTAAAAATACAACCGTAAACTGATTCTGTGAAAAAATAGATGGAACATTGAAAATAAACAAAGTGAAAAGGGGAGAGAGCGCTGAAAGAAAGGAGGAGGGAGATGGTGGGAACAGAAATGGAGGAGGAAAAAGAAGTGGGAGAGTGAGGAGGAAGAGGAGGATGAAGAGGAGGACAAAAAGGAGAGAAGACGGAGGAGGAATACAAGGGTTAGAAGGAGGAGGAGGAAAACGAAGAGCGGGTGAGTTAGCTGGTGAAAGATGGTGGATAGCAGAGTTAGTAAGAAAGAGAAGCACGGAGGAGGAGGAGGCAATGGAGGAGGAAATAAAGGAGGAAGCAATGGAGGAGGAAAATAAAGGAGGAGGCAATGGAGGAGGAAATAGAGGATTAGGATTATAAGGAAAACAGAAGGAATAATTATATTATCATATGTATATGAAGCAGTGAATTGGAGAGAGAGACAGAGAGATGTAAAGGCTGCAACATTCTGTACGAGGCAAAAGTACGCTCACACAAAGAGTATGCTCCACTTTCCTGGGATGCTTGCCCCCATCTCATCTGCGACTGCTTGACAGAGTAGAGAACAGAGCAAGACGTCTCATCTCACGCCTGGACCCATCCTGGATAGGTCTGTCATTTCAGCAGAGCCTTCAACACCGGAGAGATGTGGAAGGCATCACTGTCACGTACGAGGCCAACATTGTCAAAGTACCTTATTTAGCTCCACTCCGAGGACAGCGAGAAGTGAACTTCTATACCACAAGACGGGCAGCAAGCAGTAACTTTGCTCTGTCCCTCTCTCCAGAACATCACTTCATTTGAGATCATTTATTACTAGGATGACTCGAGTCTGGAACACGTACGTTCACCATAAAGATATCAGCGAGATAAAGTCAGTTGCTCAAAAGAAGATGCTGGCACACAGATGGCTGCAACTTCGCCTTATTCCCTACTTGTAAGTAACAATAAAAAGGCTTTCAAATTAGCTGACGTAGGTAACAGCTCTTAGCTTGTACATAAAGTTAGGAACCCTTAACCTAACCTTGTTAAACACTGTGCTAAAAAAGATTGTGGCAGACCATACCCCCGGCTGGGATTGAACCCGCGGTTTATTTGCAATCGTGTCATTACGATTTCTTAAGTCAAGTTAAGATTGTGGCAGGTTCACTCACACGCTCACCACTGAGACCCATCAACCCACATTCATCTACAAACCCACATTTAATTCCTAAACATTTTCTACCGTCTCATAATGTAAACATCAAACCTATATTCTAACAATCCAACATTACGAACTGTCTCCTATTACAAACATCAAAACTCTTTTCTGATTCACAAACATTACCATCTGTTCTGATGTAAACAGCAGCTATTCTAACGTAAACATCAGCTGTTCTGACATAAACATAAGCCGTAAACATTTAATTCCCCAAATATCGAAAGCTCGGGCTCGGAAACCATGATCCTCCCTCAAGCTTCAGAAATCCAAATCCAAATTTCTCCATCTTTTGTGAGCGGGTAAACCCTTGGTAATTGGATAATCGGAGAAGAGCATTTTGGATCGGGAATAGGATTAAAATTCCTGAGAATGGGATTAAGATTCCGAGAGAGGGGTGTGAGTGTCTGTGTGGAATGATCACTCCCTTGAAAGCTTAAGCTAGTTGTTGAGGGAGAGAGATAGAGAAAGAGAGAGAGGGGGGGAGGGAGGGAATAGAGTGAAAGAAGAAGAACGGAAAAGTAACGAAGAAAGGGAGAAGGAGAGGAAAGAGATGACGTAAGAGCGAGTGAAAATGAGAGCGGAGAGGGAGGGAGGGAGGAAGAGAGAGAGAGAGAGTAAATGAACGAGGGAAGGAACGAGGGTAGGAAGAGCAGGAGCTCAGAACGAAGAAGTAGGGAAAACAGTGGAAGAGTGTGGAAGGTGAAGGAGTGAGTCTGGGGGAAATTGAAGTGGAAAAAAAGAAGGAAAAAGGAATTGAGGTAGGCAAGGAGAGGAAAGAATAGGGCTGGAAGAAAGAGAGGGAGGGAGAGAAGGATAGGGAATGAGGTGTAAGGGAGAGACACTAACAAGATTGACGAGGCTTGGAATTCTCACATTGAGACCAACACAATAGCAAAACAATGGCGGGAATCTCCTCTAATATAGTACGGGCAGACAGACTCACATAATGCCACCTAGGAAAATCCCAACACGTTTCCAGACGCGACTACTACGTCGCTGCATTCATCTTCCATCAAAAGCTCATCGGTTGACTCCAGGGTGCAACTAGAAGGAATGACTGCAGCTGACAAACCCGGCTCATTATTTAATTAATCAAATTGTGCAAGAGAGTATTGGGGGTCGAGCCGGCAGCTCTGTAATTTAATTTCAAGGCTATACCGACTTGGCGATTGTTCAGGCAACAATAGGTAACCCTATTGCTGCTCAAGACAGTTTTACATAGGGAATCCGACACTACACAAGGTCGAGGAGAAGTGGTACATCAATACTGACACAATAGGAAAATAAAAGGAGACACTTGCAGCGCAATGCTAATCTTTATTGACAACGTTTCACCGTCATGGTGAGTCCTTAACAAGTCACAAACAAGCTTGAACTGAAGAAAGAACAGGAGCTTAAGTTCTTTGGATCAAGAGACCTTCACAAGCATCCAGGCACCCCTCATCCTGTCAGAAGACTACCCATAACAGAAATCGTCAGCGAAAATCAGTGAACGGAGAAACACCACTACCGTCTTTCCTCTCCGTAGGCAGCAGCGGCATTAAACAACACAGTGCTATTCAATTCTTAATAAATATATTACTGGGGGAAGGGCTGAGATAGGAACTGAGGAAAGATGAGAACTGTCGTAAAATTAGCTGAGATAGGATGACCGCTTTGAGCTTGTAAAATGACCTATGATAAGATGACATCTGTCGTAAAATGAACTGACGTAGGATCAATGCTCTAAGAGTGTAAAATTAGCTGAAGCAATAAAAACAACTGTTAAAAAATGAGCTGAAGTAAGATGTCAGCTTTTATAAAATAAGCTGAAGTAGAATGAAAGGTTTTAGTTTGAAAATAAACAATGGAAGTAAGAAGTATAATCCCAGAAGATTCCTTAAGAATAATAAAACGAGCGGGGAAGAGAGAGGAGAGGAGAAAAAATAGAGAAGAGAGAAAGAAAGACGAGAGGAAGAAAGAGAAGGAAAGGGAAAAGGAGTAAATATTACTGAAACTCAAGGAAAGGGTGGAAAAATAAGTGAATCAAAGACAATGAGATGGAACTGAAGAAGCGGAATGGAAGAGGAGGAATCAAGGAAAAAAGGGGGGACGAAAGGAAAAGGGGGGATGGAAAGGAAAGGATTAAGGGAAGGAATGATAATTAGCGTCTTATCGTGACTTCATTAACTTAATCATAACGTAAATTACGAGACTAATTATGGCAATTTCTAGGCAGCTTGTACTCAAGGTGTTTTCATCATAAGCTGAACAAAATTGCACGAGGCACCTACGTCTGTGAGGCAGAAAATTAGAGTCCAGGTGAGGTAGAGTACAACCTAAGTAAAATAGAGCACATCACAGGTGAGGCAGAGTCCATCACAGGTGAGGTAGACTATAAAACAGGTGAGGAAGAGTACAACACATGTGAGGTAGAGTGCAACACAGATGAGGTAGAACACAATACAGATGAGGTAGAGTGCAACACAGGTAGGGTAGAGTACAACACATGTAAAGTAGAGTACAACACAAATGAGATAAAAGAGGAACAAGGAATAAACTAATAAACATTCAGAGGCTGAGAGAAATGAAGGAATAACGGAAAGAAGAGGGAAATTTATGGAGGACAAGCGCTGAGGGAGAATACGAAATCAGTGAAAGATAGAGAAAGAAAGAACGAAGGAAGGAAGTTGAGTATTTAAGAAAGGAAGTAGAGTATAAAGGAAGGACGAAAACAGAGCATTATGCCATGAGGGGGAAAGAAATAAATGAAAGAT
Organism: Cherax quadricarinatus; assembly: GCF_038502225.1. Lineage (NCBI taxonomy): Eukaryota > Metazoa > Arthropoda > Malacostraca > Decapoda > Parastacidae > Cherax > Cherax quadricarinatus. The sequence goes on from NC_091336.1 coordinate 19,550,680, forward strand.
AAAGGAAGGAAGGAAAGAGAACACTGGATGGAAGGAAGACATACGAAAAGGGAGAGTAAAAATAGCGACAAAAGGCGACATATAACCTCTTAGAAAATACTCTAACTAATTCTTGTCACTTTAACTGGATAACATTAACCAAACAACGTGGATATAGTAAATATTACGATTGAAAGAGAGGTTCTATACGAAAGTTTGTTTTCTCTCAATATTACACGCATTCTCTTGTATTATTGATCACATTTGGTCGATATTTTCTCCCAGAAAAATAGCAACACTAGCATGGAGGGTGGATAGGCGTTGCATGTGGATTATCTTGCGTGGACTAAAGTTCCCTTGATACCGGGAATTATCTCAAATTATCAGTCGATTGAGGCCTGATTGATGAGATAATTCATTACCAGGGTAACTTGATATTATAAGGAAATGAAGAAAATGCATAAAATGAGCTTATAATTTGAGTATAATATGTGGGAGTAATATGGTAATGAAAAGTTCTGTTCATATGAGCAAGATTGAAAAAGTTGACATCTCTGCAAACTGTAATCCATTGCACAGTATAAAATAATATAATGTAATGTATTCGTTGTGAGATTTCGAGGCAGGAATTTTGTAAACGACCCAAGAAGACACGTGAGCCACCGGAGGCTTGACTTATGTAAAACGTATGGAACTCACAAGAGTTAAATATTGCCAGAAAACTCAGAGGAATTCAGAGACAGACAAGGTTTTTTTTCATACCTCCCTCAAGCTTGAATACATCTGTAATTATCCTCTTTTGTTTACTAATTATCATGTGGGAACATCTGCAGCGTTCGGTTACCCTATTCTATATGAGGGTTACATTCTGGGAACAACGGCAGTATGTCTATTCAATTCTACATGATGGTTGCATTGTGGTAATATCTATAGTGTGCGGCTACCCAGAACTATATGAAGGTTATAGTCAGGGAACACCTGCAGCGTTCGACTTCCCTAATCGATATAACAGTTACGTTTTGGGAATAAAATCTAGTTGTATTTCGCTATCACATTCCATCACACGAGATGGCTTGCATGCAGGAAGTAATGAAATCTGTCAGCCTGAGCTAAGAGACTTCAGCAGGGTGATGAGAATATCGTCAAATATTCCACTATGGGTTCAATAGCGTCGAGGGCTTTAAACATTTCGCTCTAACGGCAATGGAGTTACTATTAAGTGGGAATCATCATCTCTCAAGGTAGTTCACAGAGAAAAGATTAACTTGAGGCGAAGTAAAACATGGAAGGAATCCTCGTGCATCTTAAAAAAAAATCATATTTGAAAGATGGTATTAAAAATTCTGTAATGAATGTGTTTTAATTGACGAGTTATGTAATAACTGTTTCTTAATTTAGTTAGGCGTAGTAGAAACATATTGTAATTAATGCAGAAGTAACAGTAACGGCCAAAACAGCAGCAGCAGCAGCAGCAGCATCATATGTGGGAGAAGTACCAACAATAGGAGTGGTACGAACAACAGCAAAGCGGTACAATCAAGACCATCAATAGCAATAACAGTAACAGCAGCAGTAGCCACAACAGCAGCAGTAGCCACAACAACAACCGTTGCACCAACAGCAACAGTAGTAATAACTGCAGCAGTTCTAAAAGCAGTAGTAAAAGCAGCAGCAGTCACAGCAGCAACTGTAGAAACAGAAGCAACAACGAAAGTAGCAACAACAGCAGCAGTAAAAACAGAACCCGTAGCAAAAACAATAGCAACAGCATCACGACTAGGAGCATCAACAATAACATTTACGTACTTATCTCAATAGGTAAATAAAGCTTCAGCGGTCACAGTAAAGCCAGACCCAGAATAAACAATAGCTAGTGCAAGAAATAATAAGTGTAAACAATAACCATTGTAAACAATAGCCAGTAGTTAAAACCATCAATAACAAGAGCTCTGTTACCCTAATTCAAAAAAAAAAAAAAGAATCACCACAATTACATCAATGCATCACTATTAATCACCACCCTCAATATCATAACTACCATCACTATGACAATCATAAGCACTACTACGATCATCATAACCATTATAACAACTGCAATCAACACTATTACAACTACCACAAACAACCCGTGTTTGCAGTGATGGTGGGGGTGATAGGTGAGCCTTTTCCCACGTTATTTACCTGGTCGTGAAGGTCGTGTTGGGAGATCGAAAGGGGAAATGCAGCGCTAGTGTTTGTCTATTGGCTCAGGCCAGAATTTAGTTTAGAGAGAGAGAGAGAGAGAGAGAGAGAGAGAGAGAGAGAGAGAGAGAGAGAGAGAGAGAGAGAGAGAGAGAGAGAGAGAGAGAGAGCGTGTGGGTGTGCGTGTACTCACCTAGTTGTACTCACCAAGTTGTGGTTGCAGGGGACGATTCATAGCTCCTAGCCCTGCCTTTTCACTGGGTCACTCCGTGAACCATGAGCTTTGTCATACCTCTGCTTAAAGCTGTGCATGGATCCTGCCTCTACTACATCGCTTCCCAAACTATACCACTTTCTGACTACTCTGTGACTGAAGAAATATTTCCTAACATCCCTGCGATTCATCTGTGTCTTCAACTTCCAACTGTGTCCCCTTGTTGCTGTGTTCCATCTCTGGAACATCCTGGCTTTGTCCACCTTGTCAATTCCTCTCAGTATTTTACATGTCGTTATCATGTCCCCCCTATCTTCCCTGTCCTCCAGTGTCGTCAGGTCGATTTCCCTTAACCTCTCCTCGTAGGACATACCCTTTAGCTCTGGGACTATTCTTGTTGCAAACCTCTGCACTTTCTCTAGTTTCTTTACGTGCTTAGCTATGTGTGGGTTCCAAACTTGCGCCGCATACTCCAATATGTGTGTGTGCGTGTGTGTGTACTCACCTAGTTGTACTCACCTAGTTGAGGTTGCGGGGGTCGAGTCCGAGCTCCTGGCTCCGCCTCTTCACTGATCGCTACTAGGTCACTCTCCCTGAACCGTGAGCTTTATCATACCTCTGCTTAAAGCTATGTATGGATCCTGCCTCCACTACATCGCTTCCCAAACTATTCCACTTACTGACTACTCTGTGGCTGAAGAAATACTTCCTAACATCCCTGTGATTCATCTGTGTGTGTGTGTGTGTGTGTGTGTGTGTGTGTGTGTGTGTGTGTGTGTGTGTGTGTGTGTGTGTGTGTATGTGAGTGTGTGTGTGTGTGTGTGTGTGTGTGTGTGTGTGTGTGTGTGTGTGTGTGTGTGTGTGTGTGTGTGTGTGTGTGTGTGTGTGTGTGTGTGTGTGTGTGTGTGTGTGTGTGTGTGTGTGTGTGTGTGTGTGTGTCTGTGTGTGTGTGTGTGTGTGTGTGTCTGTCTGTCTGTCTTTCTGTCAATCTGTCTGTGCCTGTTAGAAATTAAGGGAGGGATAGTGTGATAGTGTTTCTTTGTGTGTAGTCAACTATTTATACTCACCTATTTAAGGTCGCAGGGGCTCGAGTCTCAGCTTCTGGATCTGTCTTTACCTGACTGTTATCGGAGTCTCTCTCTCTTTCTCTCTCTCTCCCCGAGCCATGTTGGGGTCCCCATCATGCGCGTTCGTAAATTATCGTATGAAACTTGACTACCTTCCCCGTCTGAATTTGTGCTTTTGCAAGCTTGTGTTCACGTATTTACATTAATCTGTTGTTTTAGTTAGCGTAAATGCATGTTATAACATTCGTTTGCACGTTTTTGTACGTGACCGTCCGTGAATGTATATAATCTTAGCTATTTACATTCATTAAAATACCATGTTAAATATTTTCCAATAATTATATCTATGGCAGGACAACGTCGATTGTAATGCAATGTTAATTCAATATTTTTCAAGATCCATCAACTACACAAGGGCCATTATAGCAGTTAATTACCTATTCACACCCAGTCAAAGATATTTTAATCCCTAATAAGATTAAAACCAATTCTCAATGTATACAAACACAGGTTTATTTTGTTCATAAATCGCATAATAAAACCACGATAATTATTCCGAAATCGTGAAATAGATGTATCACAGTCAAAGAAATATATCCACGTTAAATACAAAGAATATTTATGCTTTCGTAAAAAAAAAAAAAGTTGCAAAAATCTCTTCTTCAGAAACTAATTAAACTCTTTCTCTTCTGTGTGGCAAAAATAATTCTTTCATCTTGACAAAATTAGTGAAAACCCTCAGCATTTTACGGAAAGTAATTGAAAATCTCCTCCTTGAGCAAAATTAACTGGAATTTTTTTCCTTGTGGAGAAAGAGAGAGAGAGAGAGTCTGGATATCTTCTTTCCCTGAAGATTACAGCCCAGCCACCCACTATTATATCTCTAGTTGCATAAGAAATTGGTGCAACTCTTTGTTTCTTTGGATCAAAACTGACTGGGTCTTATTTCCGAGGCGTTGTATAATCCCTACAGGTTTCTTATTCTCCAAGAAAAGAAAAACAACAAGAACAACAACAGCAACAACAACAATAATAATAATAATAATAATAATAATAATAATAATAATAATAATAATAATAATAATAATAATAATAATCTAGTCGCATAAAATATATTACATATTGCTGGGATTTTTGTTTTTGTGTGTTTCTCCCAGTTTAATGGATGTTTATGTCAAGTTGTCGGTGTAGTGACGTTCTCAGGAGGTCGATGTAGTGAGTGGCTTCCTGAGGAGGTCAGGAGGTTGATGTAAATGGCTAAGGTCCTGAGGAGGTTGATGTAGTGACCTTCTGGGAGGATCGTATACAAGGCTCCAGAGGTGCGAACCATTCAGCTATTCCCTGCGTTATTGTGGAATAAATCCTTGACCTTGCGCCTTCATCTTCCTGGACTTCCAATACTCCTTTTCTAAGGTCTTTTTTTTTGCCTTCCAGTTTTGTTTTGTTGCCTTCAGCTCTGTTCGTTTACCTTCCAGTACGTTTTATCCGTAAATTTCGGCTCTTTTGTTCTTTTACTTTCAATTTTTTTTCATGCCCTCCAGCTGTCATTATGCTTTCTAGTACTGTTGCCTTCCATTTGCTTTTTACCTTCCTGTTCTGTTATTTCGCCTTTCACGTCTGTCTTTGCGTTTCAGTTTTTCTTTGCTTCCCAGTTCTCCTGATCTGTCTATCAGTCAGTCCTATCAGTTCCCTACAATTCCCACGTTCTTTTCCATCCAGTTCTGGCTTCTGGTTCTCTTCGTGGCTTCCATGGCTTCAGGGTTCTCTTAATGGTTTCCATAGCTTCAGGCTCAATTTGTGGTTTCCATTGCTTCTGGTTCCTTTCGTGGCATCTGGTTCCTTTCGTGGCTTCTGGTTCTCTTCATTTACCTTCCCATCCTCCACTTATACCATCTCCTCCTCAGACATCTTTTCATTCAGTCCTCTTGTCTTCTTGCCTGGGGGCGTGGGCCTTTGGCTGTACCCAGCTGTTATATCCTGGGGCGGAGGAAAAGGCACCAGAGTATATCCTGTGTTATTATGCGTATAAGATATACCGTGAAGTGAATAGGCTTTGTAATGGTGTGAGGGGACGCGCTAGTGTGAGTATTTGCTTCTGAAGCTTTTACTGAATGTCTTCTGCTATCTCTTTTGATGTGTATAAAAGAAGATTTGGTAGCTGTAGGCAGTGACCAAGTGGAAGTAAATGGCTGATAAGATTACGTGAAATTCTTGGTTGGCAGTGTTAAGGTGAATGGTGGTACACAAAATGGTTGATAACTGAGAAGTAAATATAGAAAGTTACTGGAAAGAGGAAGTGTAGACAGTTACTGGAAAGAGGAAATGAATACAGTTACTGGGACTAGGAAGTGTAGATAGTTATTGGAAAGAAGTGTAGACATTTACTGAAAAAAGTAAGAGTAAACAATTGCTGAAAAGAGGAAGGGTAGACAAACAGTTATGCAATAAACATAGTGAATGTAAAGAAATAACAGAAAGATAAGATGAATTATGAATAACAAAAGAAGCTGAGGAATGCAGTGTATGAAAAGCCAAATAGAGAAATGGGAAAAAAATTGACGTGTTGTATTTACACCTAGTTCAGGAAAAGGTTGAAATCCTGCTGCTTTGCATATTGTGTTTGTGTTTTGGTACTAGTTTCCTTTGTGACATTTCCTAGTGTGGAAGTGCTAGTGTTGTAGTAATACTGTTGTAGTGCTAGTGTAGTGGTGCTAGTGTTGTAGTGTTAGTGTAGTGGTGCTAGTGTTGTAGTGTTAGTGTAGTGGTGCTAGTGTAGTGGTGCTAGTATAGTGGTGCTAGTGTTGTAGTGTTAGTGTAGTGGTGCTAGTGTAGTGTGCTAGTATAGTGGTGCTAGTGTAGTGGTGCTAGTGTAGTGGTGCTAGTGTTGTAGTGTTAGTGTAGTGGTGCTAGTGTTGTAGTGCTAGTGTAGTGGTGCTAGTGTAGTGGTGCTAGTATAGTGGTGCTAGTGTAGTGGTGCTAGTGTAGTGGTGCTAGTTTAGTGGTGCCAGTAAAGGCATGGTGATACCGACAGTATGGAGATAAACACATACACAGTTCAAAACACTGAGGAAACGTTTCGCAACAATCACTTAAGAAAACACATGTAGCGAAACGTATCCCCAATAAATGTCTCGAACTGCGCATATGTGTCTTTATCTACCCAATGCGGCGGAGCTAATGTCGTCGGGTGCCAATATTGCTGGGGTGGTGGCACTCTCCCAAGGTGCCGCTTTACGCAGAAGGCAGTAAGAAAGATCCGCTGTTAAAGTTTATATCTTAACCCCTCTTTTTCGTATAATATTTTTTCTTTCTTTTCTGGAGAGCGTCTCCCCACCCCATAAAAGTGGGAAGCTGTGTAGTGAGGAGGAAAAGGTGGAGAGCGAGAATGTGGGGAATAAAATGGAGGAGGAATGGGATGGTGAAGAAGATGAAGGGGAAAAAGGATAAGGAGAAAAATGAAGAGCAGGATGGAAAGGTAGATAAGACAGGGAGTAGGAGGAGGGAACTGACGTGGATGAACTGAAGGATGAGCAGCAGGATGAAGGTGAGGTGGAGATGAAGGATGATGGAGTTAGTAAGGAAAGGATATTCCCAATATTCCTCAGCATCATTAAAGGCTCATTGAACAGAAGGTAAACTGTGTTAAATAGAAAGTGTATAATGAAATATTAAATTACCTGAGTCCTTTGAATGAGTTTGAAGACATGACATCTTTGAAGACTTAATGCTGCTTCAGTGACGCTACTTGGCAGTTTGTTCCACTTATCTACTTGTCAGTTTGTTCCACTAATTTCACACCTACTTGGCAGTTTGTTTCACTAATCTCTCATCTACTTGGCAGTTTGTTCCACTTATCTACTTGGCACTTTGTTCCTCTAACCTTTCATCTACTTGGCAGTTTGTTCCACTTCTCTGCTTGGCACTTTGTCCCACTAATCTCTCATCTCCTTGGCACTTTGTTTCACTAATCTCTCAAATACTTGGCAGTTTGTTCCACTCATCTACTCGGCAGTCTGTTCTTCTTATCTACTTGGCGTTTGTTCCACTCATCTACTTGTCAGTTTGTTCCACTCATCTACTTGTCAGTTTGTTACGCTCATCTACGTGGCAGTTTGCTCCACTAATTTACCGGGCAGTTTGTTCCACTTCAACTTGCTTCCAAAACAAGTGTTCCCTTATCCTCCTTTACGTTTATTTTTCTGTTAACTTGAAAACAAAGTTACTTAGAGGTCTGTTATTTCCGAGTGATATTCTCAGTGTCTCATTTAATTCTTTAAGTTTAGCTTCGAGGATTCACAGCCCTAAATACACCGTAACAAGATTCAAGGAAAGGCCAGATTTAAAACCCTAAATACCCCGTAGCAAGAGTCCAAGAAAAGCCAGATTTACAGCCCTAAATAAGCCGTAACAAAAATCCAGGATGTGGTATTACGCCACATTGCTTCGCTTTCTTGCGGGTTATTCTGGCTAACCCTCTGGGTTAATAATCCATATAAAATCTAAATCTTAAGCTCGCAAGGTTGGGAAAGTACTATTACGAACTTACGTACTGTTAGGTAATATATCACAGGGTGGAGTTATCCAGCAGGATGACCTGCACATTGTGTTTTATCAAACTCGGTGCCGGAACGAGTGTTGTCGAAAATGAAGTTTTATTGCCATGATTATGTTTACTACTGTATAATTGTGTTTCGTTTGTTATATCTCGTAGAGCAGTGGCAGCGCATTCGTCTCAAAACAGAACTACCTGGGTCTAACTCTGGGAAAGGGGAACTTATGGGAAAGTCTCATTACACCTGCAGCCTGTTACCAAGCAGTAAATAGATAACTAGAAGCTAGTCGCTTAGCTTAGCCTCCTTAAGTTACTCTGGGTTATTAATCCCCAGACTTTACTTATCCAAATAAACGTTTATATCTTCTTTTATACTTCTTTAGTTATATGAATAATAACACCATAGGCTATAGTAAAACCATTTTCTGTAAAAGGCTCAATCTTAATAGAAAATGGAAATGCATGGCAAACAGGTATATTTTAGTATATACATGTGTGTGTGTGTGTGTGTGTGTGTGTTCACCTATTTGTGGTTGCAAGGGCCGATTCATAGCTCCTGGCCCCGCCTCTTCACTGATCACTACTAGGTCCCCCGTCTCCCAGCCCCATGAGCTTCATCACACTTCGTCTTAAAACTCTATGGTTCCTACCTCCACTACGTCACTTGCCAGACTGTTCCACTTCCTGACAACTCTATGACTAAAGAAATACTTTCTAGCATCCATTTAACTGATCTGAGTTTTCAACTTCCAATTGTGACCCCATGTTTCTGTGTCCCATTTCTGGAACATACTGTCTTTGTCCACCTTGTCAATATCTTGCAGTATTTTGTATGTCGTTATCATGTCTCTCCTAACCCTCCTGTCGTCCAGTGTAGTCAGGCCGATTTCTCTTAACCTATCTTCATTGGACATTCTCCTTAGCAATGGAACTAGTCTTGTTGTAAAGCTAGCGCTCTCTCTAATTTCTTGACGTGCTTGACCAGGTGTAGGTTACAAACTGGTGCTGCATACTCCAGTACGGGCCTGACGTATACAGTGCACAAAGTCTTGAAGTATTTCTTACTGAAGTATCGGAACGCTATTCTCAGGTTTGCCAGGCGACCATATGCTGCAGCAGTTATCTGGTTGATGTGAGCCTCAGGAGACTGGCTCGGTCTTATACCCCAAGATCATTTTCCTTGAGTGAGGTTTGCAGTCTTTGGCCACCTCTGCAGTCTTCTTTGCCTGTCCCCGGTCTTCATTACTTTGCATTTGGCGGGGTTAAATTCGAGGAACCAGTTGCTGGGCCGGTCTTCCAGCCTGTCCAAGTCTCTTTGTAGTCCTGCCTGACCCTCATCAGATTTAATTTTCCTCATTAACTTTACATCATCTACAAACAATGACACTTCTGATTCTATCCTTTCTGTCATGTCATTCACATATACCAAAAACAGCACAAGCCCTAGGACTGACCCCTGTGGAACCCCGTTCGCCACAGGCGCCCACTCTGACTCCTCGTTACGTACCATGACTCGTTGTTGCCTCCCTGTCAGGAATTCTCTGATCCATTGCAGTGCCCTTCCTGTTATGTGTGCCTGATCATTTAGCTTATGCACTAATCTCTTGTGAGGAACTGTGTTGAAGGCCTTCTTTCAGTCCAAGAAAATACAGTCTACCCACCCCGCTTTCTCATGTCTTACTTCCGTTACCTTATCATAAAACTCCAGTGGGTTTGTAACACAGAATTTTCCTTCATTGAATCCGTGACTGTTGTCGTTTATTAGCATGTTCCGTTCTAGGTGCGCCACCACTCTCCTCCTGATAATCTTCTCCATGACTTTGCATACTATTCACGTCAGTGATACTGGTCTGTAGTTTAGTGCCTCGTGTCTGTCTCCTTTCTTAAAAATGGGGACTACATTTGCCGTCTTCCATTCCTCATGTAGTTGCTCAGTTTCAATAAATGTGTTGAAAACTGTTGTTAGTGGCACAAATAGCGTCTCTGTTCCTTCTCTAAGGACCATGGAGAGATATTTCACTTAGTAGCTTCTTCACCTCCTCCTCGGTTATGTGCATTTCATCCAGCACTTGTTGGTATATCCCTTGTTGGTGTAATCCCCTATTCTGACTTCCCGGAATCTTTTCTGTCTCCACGGTAAATACTTCCTTAAACCTCATGTTGAGCTCCACATATACTTCTTGGTCGTTTCTTGTGAGTTCCCCACCTTCTTTCCTCAGCCTGATTACCTGATCCTTGACTGTTGTCTTCCTCCTTATATGGCTATACAACAGCTTTGAGTCAGACCTGACTTTCGATGCTATGTTGTTTTCGTACTGTCGCCGGGCCTCCTTCCTTATCTATGTATACTCGCTTCTGGGTCTGGTTCTCCGACTAATCTCTTTATTTTCCTGGGTCCTTTTTCTTGTGTACTTTTTCCATTCTCTAGCAATGGGTTTACTTTCTCTTTGATTTTTCGTTCAAATTCCAATTCAGTTTTCAAATTCAATCGTTTATTTCTCTGTATAGATTACAATGTGTGGTTTATATATTATAAGATAATTATAAAATAAAGTACTTATTACAAAGAAGGCCACTAGTATGCCTAGGCATTTCAGACATACTATTACTATTTCTTACTCTATATTGGTATCAGCATACCCACTCCTGAGACTGTGTGTGGAGTCTACCTTCACGATTTCTTCATTCAGGTAAAAGAAGTGTATCCTGACATCATTTAACTATAAATTATGTCCTCTCGACCAGTGTTTGACTGACAAATCTCGTATCTCTAAATACAGTTGTTTACCATAATCTCAGACTGAGAGAGAGAGAGAGAGAGAGAGAGAGAGAGAGAGAGAGAGAGAGAGAGAGAGAGAGAGAGAGAGAGAGAGAGAGAGAGAGCCTGTATCGTGGTTTCACAGAAAACGGTAGCAGTATGTAGAAGGTAAGTAGAACTGCGGTATTCACCTGAGTACTGTCTGCTCACGTAGGTAAGGTTATTCAAGCACAGGTACACATAATTGCAGCTACATAAATTATCATACATAGCAGCATATGTGTAGATTTTCTAGGTAATACATATTTATCTCTCAGTCACCGTTTCTTTTTTTAACTTTGTTGATAGAAATAAGTCACAATGTTAAAAAAATCCGACTGAGGCAGGGCGACCTAAAAAGAAAAACAAAAGTTTTCCTTTTAAAATTTAGTAATTTATAAAGAAGATGGAGTTACTAGCCCCAAATCATATATGTACTCTCAGAATTATACTAAAGTTTTCACAACCAGTTGTAAATTTTCTATAATTAGTCGATATACTGCTAGGATGACCATTTTAATTATGTCTGCACACTTCGAGCAGGACAGCTGTTTAATGAATGATGATGAATGTGTTTCCTTTTATGGGCCACCTTACAACAGTGCGGTCTTCTCCTCAAAATACATTCATTAGCGCCTTCAAGTGCGTTTGTTTCTGAACGAATTGAGCAGAAATAACAATTAAATGCTAGTATTTACGTTAATCTAGGTTGACTGTTTTGTCAATTGGGCTTAAAGCCAATCGACTACATGAGGCTCAGTAAGGCTGTATATCACTTGTTTACCACCAGTCAAGAATACTTTAATCCCAAAAGTAAGGAATAAGGTAAACTTTCAAAAAATATATGTACCTATTGGCAAACGTATGTAGTGTATAACCGCCAATAAATAAATTGTATAAACGAGGATTTTTAGCTGTGATGGCTAATACATGGTCACTGCTTAAATCGTTTTGAACGAAAAGCTAACTGTATGCAGTGTGAGTATGAAATGCTTGTCATTTCAATTTTTGTGACCAGATAGACCTTGAAAGCAATACTGTCAATACATACGGGTTAAGTCCTGGGTCTTTTTCTCCTCGTGGCATTGTTCTTACAAAACATATTCTTACTATCCCATCTTGACTTATTATGTAAATAATAAAAGCCCACAAGAGTATTTACATAAGTCAAGTCAATGCAACAGTAACCCATAAACACAAAGAAAAAGCACACTTAACGCTTTATTATAGAAAACTATAGCCAAGGTTAAGGGAAACTGAAGAATTCTGTTCGACAACAATTAGTAAGTTTATTCAGGTATACACAAATACAATTACATAGATTATCATACATAGCAGCATGTGTGGAGAGAACCCAGGATAACCCAAAAAAGTTAGACAAAGTGACTTATTTCCACTTGGGTCTTTGTACTACTTTATTATTATATTGTATTATACTGTATACATATAACTGACGACTCTGGTGGCCTGGTGGCTAAAAAGCTGTCACTTCACATGTCGAGGGACTGGGTTCGATTCCCGGCCAGGGTAGAAACCCAGGCGTGTTTTTCTATACCTGTTGTCTATGATGACCCATCAGTAAGATGGGCACTTGGGCGTGAGTCGCATCCTGGGACACTGACCTAATTTGCCCGAAATGCTCAGCATAACAAGGGGCTTTCTATACAGTTGTATGTCATTGATGTCAGCTAGGCCTATATACTATGCACTTGTAGTAAATACTCATATATATATATATATATATATATATATATATATATATATATATATATATATATATATATATATATGCAATAAGATCACAGTAAACAGGTGATTTCAGAATATGCAAAACAACCACTCTGAAAGAATACAGAAATTCCAAGCGCTTTCGTGACTACTCACATTATCAAGGAATTATGAAAGTAAAGCATCCAAGGAAGCTATATAAGGGATCTGGCCAACATCTCACTATCAGATCCCACAACGGTTAAACACCTGACACGCGCCGGCCCAACTGGACAGGTCCTTTGTACAACTCACCAACAAACTATTCTACCCAAGAAAATTTAAAAATTATTATTTGTCCAGTGTATTATTAAATTCTTCCCAAATTCTATTAATTATAAATGGATCTAATTTATATAAACCAAAGGAAATATTCATATTATTGTCAAAACTGCTTTTTATGAAACAAGATTCAATTATACTCCTGTCGACCATGGACTTGCTTGATACTACTTTCTCAACTTTGTGAAAAGCAATTGGATGGTTAAAATCTCTTACATGAATAAATAGAGCATTGGAATCTTGTCCAGTTCTAATGCTATATTTGTTGTTTTAATCTTAGTTCGAGATTTTTACCAGTTTGACCGTAATAAACTTTATCGCAAATTTTTACAAGGAATCTTATAGACACATCCATCAGCATTTTGGGGGGAATTCTTTATCAAAAGTTTTTTTACTGTATCAAGATTTTTGAATACAACTTTAGTATTAAAAATCTTAAGAAGAGAAGGCATATCAACCAAGTTTTCATGGTAAGGGAGAACCAGCATATTTTTAGTTGAATGAGGCAGGTTGTCCCTTTTTGGATTGTAAAAAGTATTTCTAGCAACTTTAAAAGATTTATCAATTACATTTCTTGGGTATTTTAAATCATTACCTATTTCATAAATTTTAGATATTTCCTCATCTACGAACTCAGGACTACAAATTCGTAAAGCTCTCAAAAACAATGATGAGAAAACAGACAGTTTGACTCTATCTTGATGCGAGGAATAATAGTGGACATAGGAACAGTTATTTTTAGGTTTTCTGTAAATTTTAAATTTGAATTCATTATTACCCTTAATAATTAAAACATCTAGAAAAGGCAATGAGTTATTTTCTTCAAACTCAACAGTAAAGTTTATAGAATGGGCTAAGTTATTTAATTTTCCAAGGAAATGGTGTATATCTACATTTTTGGGCATAAGACACAAAATATCATCAACATATCTGAACCATTTAGCTCAATTAGGGAGGATTGTGTTAAGCAACCTTGTTTCAAAAAATTCCATGTATAGGTTACTAAGAACAGGTGAAAGAGGATTTCCCACTGCCATACCAAACTTCTGAGTGCAAAACTTATCATTAAATACAAATTTTGCATCAACGATGCAAAGTTTAATAAGTTTAATGATATTAGGAACTGGCAATGGTAAATCATAGTTAACGAGTTCTTCAGATAAGAAACTTAATAAATCATCAACAGGAACTTTCGTAAACAAGGAAGTAACAGCAAAACTAACCATGTTAAAATCATTTAAGTCAGTCAAGGAGCTTAATTTATCAACCAAGTCTATGTTGTTTTTAACATTAAAGTTAGAAATTTTGCCAACAATAGGGCTCAAAATATCAACAAGCCATTTGGATCATTTATATGAAACTGACCCTATGGAGCTAATAATTGGTCTGACTGGATTCCCTGGTTTGTGTGTTTTTATTAGTCCATACATGTAAGGTAAAAATGGATTAGTGGAAGTAAATTGTTTGACTAATTCATCTCTGCCTTTCAGTAGAAGTTTTATTGTTTTATTGAAATTGCTGTTAACGGTTTCTAGGGGATCTGATAGTGAGGTGTTGGCCAGACCCCTTATATAGCTTCCTTGGATGCTTTACTTTCATAGTTCCTTGATAATGTGAGTAGTCACGAATGCGCTTGGAATTTCTCTATTCTTTCAGAGTGGTTGTTTTGCATATATATATATATATATATATATATATATATATATATATATATATATATATATATATATATATATATATATATATATATATATATATATATATATATATATATATATATATATATATATATATGCAAAACAACCACTCTGAAAGAATAGAGAAATTCTAAGCGCTTTCGTGACTGCTCACAGAGTGGTTGTTTTGCATATTCTGAAATCACCTGTTTACTGTGATCTTATTGCATATATATATATATATATATATATATATATATATATATATATATATATATATATATATATATATATATATATATATATATATATATATATATATATATATATATATATATATATATATATATATATATATATATATTTATATATATATATAAATATATATATATATATATATATTTTTTATTATCACACCGGCCGATTCCCACCAAGGCAGGGTGGCCCGAAAAAGAAAAACTTTCACCATCATTCACTCCATCACTGTCTTGCCAGAAGGGTGCTTTACACTACAGTTTTTAAACTGCAACATTAACACCCCTCCTTCAGAGTGCAGGCACTGTACTTCCCATCTCCAGGACTCAAGTCCGGCCTGCCGGTTTCCCTGAATCCCTTCATAAATGTTACTTTGCTCACACTCCAACAGCACGTCAAGTATTAAAAACCATTTGTCTCCATTCACTCCTATCAAACACGCTCACGCATGCCTGCTGGAAGTCCAAGCCCCTCGCACACAAAACCTCCTTTACCCCCTCCCTCCAACCCTTCCTAGGCCGACCCCTACCCCGCCTTCCTTCCACTACAGACTGATACACTCTTGAAGTCATTCTGTTTCGCTCCATTCTCTCTACATGTCCGAACCACCTCAACAACCCTTCCTCAGCCCTCTGGACAACAGTTTTGGTAATCCCGCACCTCCTCCTAACTTCCAAACTACGAATTCTCTGCATTATATTCACACCACACATTGCCCTCAGACATGACATCTCCACTGCCTCCAGCCTTCTCCTCGCTGCAACATTCATCACCCACGCTTCACACCCATATAAGAGCGTTGGTAAAACTATACTCTCATACATTCCCCTCTTTGCCTCCAAGGACAAAGTTCTTTGTCTCCACAGACTCCTAAGTGCACCACTCACTCTTTTTCCCTCATCAATTCTATGATTCACCTCATCTTTCATAGACCCATCCGCTGACACGTCCACTCCCAAATATCTGAATACGTTCACCTCCTCCATATATATATATATATATGTGTATATATATATATATATATATATGTATATATATATATATATATATATATATATATATATATATATATATATATATATATATATATATATATATATATATAGATATATATATATATATATGTATATATATATATGTATATATGTATATATATAAATATATTTAATATAAATATAAATATATATATATATATATATATATATATATATATATATATATATATATATATATATATATATATATATATATATATATATATATATATATATATATATATATATATATATATATAATATCTTATTATTATACTATAGAGACGATATACTAGGAATAAGGTAAAATGAGTTATTTATTCACATGTGTGTCAGCTAAAAAAATAAATAAATCATTCTCCTCCCTTTCTGTCACTACATTCATTAGGTACCTTTTCGCTCTATTCTTGAACTGGTTCTGACATGTGCACGCAGTCTCTTCCATTCCTTTATTGCCGTACAAAAAAGGGTGTTTGAATCCTGGCCACTCACTGTGAGTACCACAAGTTGTGCTCCCTCCCCCTAGTACTATGATTGCTTTTGTTCCCAGCCTTGACAATATTGGCAGCAAGATATTCTGGACACTGTTTGTATCCAGAATATCTTGTTTGTTTTACTGTATCTTCAACATTCAGCATATCCAGTTGTTGTAATTCATCCTGGCCTACATATTCTCTTGGACCCTGGTCCAGGACGAATCTTACCATTTTGTTCTGGGTGATTTTCAGTCCATCTTTCAATTCTTTTGTCAACGCAGAGTACCATGAAGAGCAAGCGTAGTTCATATGACATTGTATACAGGCTAGACACAGGGTCCTGCGAGCCTCAGTAGGTAGACACTGCTTATCTGTAGAGGAACTTCAGTCTGGCATTCGCTTTCTTTACTACACTGTTCCTTATTAGTTCTCCTGACATGCATGGCTCAAAGGGGATTCCCAGATATTTTACTGAGGAAACTGAAGTCTCGGGTTCCCCATTACACATTAGTTTGTTAGAAAACTATACCACAGAGTTAATAACCCAGGATGCCTCAAGAAAGCTGTGGCTAATTGCCATTGGAGTCCTTTCTTCCCAGGATGCGACCTACAGCAGTTGACTAAATTTGTATAACGGAACTAATGTGTACCTGTTCCTAAATGAACTTAACTAGGTTTATTTAGGTGCAGGTACACATAAGTACAGTTACATGAAATGGTCATTATCATAACTATAATTTTCTAAAAGGGGTGAACCAGTAAGCCAGTGGAAGGCCTAGGTTAAAAGACCAAAGCTCCAGCGGTGGGTCATCATATGACTAAGACTCGGGTCAGGAAACACTTGTCCTGTTTCCCGACAATTCTTATTTAACCTAAGCTAACTTAAGTACAACTGCACAAATTTAGGTGACTACAATTATCACAGTAACATACGTGTAAATTATCAAGCATAACCCAAAAATATCAGACGAAGTGACTTATTTGCTTTGGGGTCCTTGCCATATCTTATTATTTAAAGCCTAGCTTTAGGATATAGCAGAAATCAGCCATGATTATAATCTTAAAAACAGCTAAGCAACTCAACAGAGAGAAAATCATTTACAGTTACTGTAGATATTAGTTTTATGAAGAAATCAAATTAAACTCATTTCATCCTAAGCTAATAGTTATTTCACTCTTGAGGAAATTCCTCACCGGTAAAAAATTGGTTATAGACAATAAATGAAACAGATAGATTATGTACTTGTAGTATAGTGGCTATCACATTTAACACACTGAAGGTGCCATGTCTGAGTCCTGATGAGGACAGTGAATTTCAGGGACCCTAATTTAAATAAGTCAATATGTCTGATTTTTTTAGGTTATCCTAGGTAATTGCAGTTGTGTTCCTGTGCCTAAATAAACTTAGGTTTCCGACGTGGGGAAACAACGTAAACAAAGTCCTCCCCCTCCACCCCTTCCACCCCCTCCCTGCCCAAACTTTAGAGGAATAATTAGCCTTTGAATTTACACACAATATGCCGCCCCTCCACCTAAAAAATATTATAAATTATGAAATATTTTCAAAATAGTTTAATAAACTAGGTGCGCATAACCCCTTTGTTCTAAAAGGACAAAAACACTTTGTGCTCACCAGGGCTCGAACCTGGGACCTTCTGTGTGTTAGACAGATGTGATAACCACTACACTATGAGCACTTGCTTTCAACATGTGGGAGTTGATTATATCTAAAAGCAAGTTTACCCTGATAGTCTTCCATACCAAGACAATGACTTTATTCATTTGCATTCAAACCATATAATGAGAGACACATTTATGAAATAAATAAAGTACGATATATATTACACTTGCTATCTACTTAAAACTTTCAAAGAAAAAGCATACAGACAGACAGTCTGTACAGACAGACAGTCTGTACAGACAGACAGTCTGTACAGACAATTCTTGATGACGTACTGAGTTTCTTGGGATATCCTGGGTAGCTAATCATCCGGGTTAAAAATCCAAGCAAATCTTATCTTATTACTGTTTGTTAAAAAAAAAAATATGTTTGTTACCAGCGGTAGCTGTGTCTAAATAAACTAAGGACTCTCAATGGGGGTATAATAATTGTACTTATGGTACATGTGCCAAATTAAAGTTACTTAATTACTAGAATAAGACTGCCATCCCCACGAGCCCCTTTGAGGCGGGGTAGATGGCAGACCAGAGGCCTAGCTTCTCCCTACGAGCCCCGTGAGGGCGGGGAATGTGGCTAGGCCTGGGGACACTTGGTCCCGAAGATGAGGAGGTACTTGTACCTCCTCCCATGGGAGACTTAAGTCTCGAGACACTCCCCAGATAGGGAGCCAAGGCCGGGTCACCACTACTTGGAAAAGACCCGGGCTGGGAGAATACCCGGCGAATAAAAACAACAAAAAAAAAAATTACTAGAAGACTTGCCCTGCCCTCTCCCCACCCTGCGTTGGCCAGGATTATATGCATTATATGCAGGGAAAAGGGGGCCTATAAACTGCAGACAGGTAAGGCGAAGCCGGTGTCTCTTACAACTGCGTCGCCTCACCTGTCTACAGTATATAAGCCACTTCTCCGCGCATATGCTGTAATTTGTTCAAACTCCTTTTCGTTTTATATAAATCTTCCCTGTACTGGAATGATAAAGCCGCTGGCTGGCGAACGTTCCCACTAGAGTTTCATTCTTCAATTTTGCAGGTAAATGTTGTCTTGGATAATGGTGTTCACCTTTACGTGTAAATGTGAAGACCAATTGTCTCGAGGAAAATATAAAAGTTTCCACCAAAAATAGAGATTTTCTAAGTGTATATTAAAGTTCACCAATGACACCATTTAGGACAGGAAGCTTATGGCGACATTTCGGTCATGAACCAAGACCGGCAAATTTAAGGATAGCTTTCAGGAACTTCAGGAACCTCAAGAAACTGGATAAAATACAAAGGTTTGAAATAAGACTAGTCCCTGATCTGAGGGGTATGACGTAAGAGGAGAGGCTAAAGGAGCTAAATCAAACGACAGAGGACAGAGGACCAGAAATGATAGGCTTATATGTAAAATAATGATAGGTATTGACAGGGTGGATAGAACAAGTCTGTTCAAGAGGCTGGAATCAGGTACACGAGGGCACTGCTGGAAATTAAAAAAGTAAATGAGTAGGAGGGATGTTAGGTTATATTTCTTTGATCTGGAGGTGGAACGACCAAGACACTAACGTATTATAGATAGGATATATGTATACATGTATATATATATATATATATATATATATATATATATATATATATATATATATATATATATATATATATATATATACATACATATATATATATATATATATATATATATATATATATATATATATATATATATATATATATATATATATATATATATATATATATATATATGTCGTGCCGAATAGGCAGAACTTGCCATCTTGGCTTAAATAGCAACGTTCATCTTGCCATATAGGACAAGTGAAAATTTGTGTATGCAATAATGTCGCCAAAATCATTCTGAACCTAACGAAAAAAATATATTTCACTGTGTTTGTTTAGTATTAAATTACTGTGAACACATCTAAAATATATTTAGTTGGGTTAGGCTAAAATAAATTGTTCTTGTTATAATAAGGTTAGGTAAGTTTTCTAAGATTCTTTTGGAGCAAAATTAAAATTTTTTACATTAACATTAATGAAAAAAATATATCTTTAAACATATAAGAGAAAATTTTAGAAAGGACTTAATTTTAAGTGAATTCTTGCTAATTGACCAGTTTTACATATTCTGCACGACATATATATATATATATATATATATATATATATATATATATATATATATATATATATATATATATATATATGTATATATATGTATATTTATATATGTCGTGCCGAATATGTAAAACTGGTCAATTAGCAAGAACTCATTTAAAATTAAGTCCTTTCCGAAATTTTCTCTTATACGTTTAAAGATATATTTTTTTTCATTAACGTTAATGTAAAAAATTTTAATTTTGCTCCAAAAGAATCTTAGAAAACTTACCTAACCTTAGTATAACAAGAATAATTTATTTTAGCCTAACCCAACTAAATATATTTTAGATTTGTTTACAATAATTTAATACTAAACAAACACAATGAAATATATTTTTTTCGTTAGGTTCAAAATGATTTTGGCGAAATTATTGCATACACAAATTTTCGCTTGTCCTATATGGCAAGATGAGCGTTGCTATTTAAGCCAAGATCGCAAGTTCTGCCTATTCGGCACGACATATATATATATATGTATATATATATATATATATATATATATATATATATATATATGTATATATATATATATATATATATATATATATATATATATATATATATATATGTATATATATATATATATATATGTATATATATATATATATATATATATATATATATGTATATATATATATATATATATGTATATATATATATATATATATATGTATATATATATATATATATATATATATATATTTATATATATATAAATATATATATATATATATATATATATATATATATATATATATATATATATATATCTATATATATATATATATATATATATATATATATATATATATATATATATATATATATATATATATATATATATATATATATATATATATATATAGAGAGAGAGAGAGAGAGAGAGAGAGAGAGAGAGAGAGAGAGAGAGAGAGAGAGAGAGAGAGAGAGAGAGGTTGTGTGTGTGTGTGTGTGTGTGTGTGTGTGTGTGTGTGTGTGTGTGTGTGTGTGTGTGTGTGTGTGTGTGTGTGTGTGTGTGTGTACTCACCTATTTGTAGTTGCAGGGGTCGAGCCTTAACTCCTGGCTCCGCCTCTTCACTGGTTGCTATTGGGTCCTCTCTCTCCCTGTTCCGTGAGCTTTATCAAACCTCATATTAAAACTATGTATGGTTCCCGCCTCCACTACGTCACTTTCTAGGCTATTTCACTGCCTGACAACTCTATGACTGAAGAAATACTTCCTAACATTCCTTTGACTCATCTGAGTCGTCAACTTCCAATTTTAACCTTTTGTTTCTGTGCCCCCTCCCTGGAACATCCTGTCTTTGTTCACCTTGTCTGTTCCGCGCAGTATTTTATATGCCGTTATCATGTCTCCCCTGACCCTCCTGTCCTTAACCTTTCTTAATAGGACATTCCCCTTAGCTCTGGAACTAACCTTGTCGCAAACCTTTGCACTTTCTCAATTTATTGACGTGCTAGATCAAGTGCGGGTTCCAAACAGGTGCTGCATACTCCAGTATGGGCCTGACGTACACGGTGTACAGTGTCTTGAACGATTCCTTACTAAGGTATCGGAACGCTATTGTCAGGCGCCCATATGCTGCAGCAGTTATCTGGTTGATGTGTGCTTCCGGAGACATGCTCAGTGTTATACTCACCCCAAGATCTTTCTCCTTGAGCGAGGTTTGCAGTCTTTAGCCACCTAGCCTATACTCCGTCTGCGGTCTTCTGTGCCCTTCCCCGATCTTCATGATTTTACATTTGGCGGGGTTAAATTCGAGAAGCCAGTTGCTGGAGCAGGTGTCCAGTCTGTCCAGGTCTCTTTGAAGTCCTGCCCGGTCCTCATGTGATTTAATTCTCCTCATTAACTTCACATCATCTGCGAACAGGGACACTTCTGAGTCTAACCCTTCCATCATGTCGTTCACATATACCAAAAATAGCACTGGTCCTAGGCCCGACCCCTGTGGGACCCCGCTCGTCACAGGTGCCCACTGTGATACCTCATCACATACCATGACTCGTTGTTGCCTCCCCGTCAGGTATTCTCTGATCCATTGCAGTGCCCTTCCTGTTATGTGCGCCCGTGTGTGTGTGTGTGTGTGTAGTTTCAAGAATAGGTACGATAGTGCTAACGAAACAGGTAGATAGGAAAACCGGTAGCGGCCAGCGGAGATGTGAGATCGAGATCTAAGGTTTGACCCTGGCAACCACAAATAGGTGAGTGCATAGGTCTCTTGGAGTCTTCCAGGCAAAAAAAACCAAGTGAGGTATCTCATGCGCACCAGACCAAAGTCCACGTCTTAGGGGAGGGTGGGGGGTGATAAGAAGAGCGAAAATAAAAGCTTTTGAATATGGAAGGTTGAGGAAGATTGTGGAAGGGAACAGGGAGATTGTGGAGTGAAACAGGGTGATTGTCGAGGGGAACAGGGAGATTGTAGAGGGGAAGGGAAGTTTGTGGAGTGGAAAGGAAGATTTTGGATGGGGAAAAAAATGTGGATTGAAAGTAGTGTTTAGAGGGGGAAAGGGAGACTGTAGAGGAAAAGAAAAGCTAGTGCAGGAAAAGACGAAAGTGTGGAAGGAAGACAAGGGAACATTGAAGGAAACCGGAGTTAGTGATGTGCAAAACTGAATGGTAGAGAAGAGAAAGTATGGGAGCATAGAAAATAAAACTAGTATGGAAGAAGAGAAATGTTATAAAACAGAAGAAGAGCATCTTAGGTGAGCGAAGATGGATAAAAAAAAGAGTGGGGGGAGAGAGAGAGAAAGAGAGAGAGAGAGAGAGAGAGATCAAGTACCCAGTGGAGAAGAGTGGAAGAATGAAGAAGGAGAAGCCTGGAGAAGCAGGGCCTATTTTCTTGTCTCTGACTTGAAGATCCCGGCCGTCGTCTTCCCGTCAAACTTGCACCAAACTCGAGGAAACTTAGAATTACTCAGGACAGAGGAGAGTGTTCCTGGACGGGATAATCTCTCTATTTATGGCTGCTCGCGGTGTGTTTCCTGTGGTGAGTTTTTTCTGAGGACACGGTGGGTGAGGATAATTGTGTGTGTGTACTCACCTATATGTGGTTGCAGGGGTCGGTTCACAGCTCCTATGCGTGTGTGTGTGTGTGTGTGTGTGTGTGTGTGTGTGTGTGTGTGTGTGTGTGTGTGTGTGTGTGTGTGTGTGTGTGTGTGTGTGTGTGTGTGTGTGTGTGTGTGTGTGTGTGTGTGTGTGTATGTGTGTGTGTGTGTGTGTGTGTGTGTGTGCGTGCGTGCGCATGCAATCATGCATGCACTTACCTAGTTATTTTTGTTGAAGTCGAATCTCAGCACCCTGCCTCTGCTCTGAATTTCATAGGAAGCACTTTTCTGCTTCGTAACACCTGTCGTACCTACCCATAAAACTATACAGCATTAAGCCACATTTTTTAACACCGATATCATGTTAAATACCTGTGATAAATACTTGTGTTAAATGCCTGTGTTAAACACCTGTGTTAAAAACCTATGTTAAAAACCTGTTAAATGCCTGTGTTAAATACCTGTGTTAAACACCTGTGTTAAATACCTGTGTTAAATACCTGTGCTAAGTCAGTGCAATTCCTGAAGTTATCAACATCTCATTCATATCAGATCTTGTTGGAAGTGAATAGCTCTAGGTCCAAGAGATTAGAGTTAATCTTCCTCGGGTCAAACCTGATTACCTCCCAATCCCTAGGTGTTGTATGAACCTTGGCCATTCACAATGATTAATAATAATAATAATAATAATAATAATAATAATAATAATAATAATAATAATAATAATAATAATAGTAATAATAATAATAATAATAATAATAATAATAATAATAATAATAATAATAATTATAATAATAATAATAATAAACTACCCTTTCAACCACCCACTTTTTCCTCACCACGAGTCTTCCATCAACCACCTCCCTCAACTGTCTTCCTCAATCGACACCCCCTTCAACTAGTCGCCCTTGTTTTTCCCTGCACAACTATCGCTCCCAACACTCGCCCCTTCTCTTCTTCCAACCCTTCCACAGTCTTCCCTTCATTCTCTCTTTCATTCGCCCCTCCACAACATCTTCTCCTCAGCACTACCATCACGCAGAGAAGTAAACAAATGGACTGGTGCCTTTTCGTCGTAATGGGAGCGAGGACTCCCATCTCTTGTAGAAAGGTTTAAAACCTACGAGGACCTATAAATCTGAGTTTGGCCACATCCCAATTTTGTTTCAGCGCCCTAAAGCTGTTTTTTTTTTTTTTTTTTTTTTTGCCGCAAGCGGCAAGTAGCACTTCCCAACCCGGAGCCAAAGTCACAATTTCTTGTGTGTGTGTGTGTGTGTGTGTGTGTGTGTGTGTGTGTGTGTGTGTAGATGTACTGGTTGTGTGTACGTGTTTTTTTTTTATCGTGATGTATTTCCGTTAGTAGTGATTTAAAAAAAAAAAGAAAAAAAAAAGTTTCCAGCTTCAAGCTGTATGCTGGGCAAAATGTCAGCTTATGAGACGATAAAAGGCCTCCTGGAACTATTTACCTATTGAATAAAAGAAATTCTTACAATACAGTGTATCTAATAATGCTAATTACAAACTCATTCACTCAGTCATTCAACTAATATTTACGAAATGAAGCTTATTTTTCTATTTTAACGTTGTTTATGCTTTTGTTTGTAAGTGAAAACAATTCGCAGTATGCTAATGACGAGTCAAACGTATAAACACAACAATATAAAAAAAAACATTTAGTGGATATAAAGTAGTTACGTGAAAGTTTATCTTATCAGTGTGTCTTAATACGACTCTCTCTCTCGTTATTGTTATCCTTATGAGAAAATCACGACGTCTTACTTGTTGTCAAGGCATTTGAAATATGCTCGCTTTCCAGATGAGCAGGAAGACTCCCGTTCAACGAGTTCTCCTTTTCTCCTCTATCTCATTTCATCTATTTTCTTCGTCTCTCTGTCTCTTCCTCTGTCTCTCTCCCCCTGTATCTCTTCCTCTGTATCTTTTCCTGTCTTTCTTCCTCTGTCTCTCTCTTTCTCCCCTATGTGTGCTCAAGAACACCCTTCATTCAGTCCCACTCTCCCTTACCGCAACTCCTCTCCCTCACATCCTCTGGTCCCAGCAACCTGCCTTGCTATGATTAACGACTTACTATGCATAAACTGAGGATCCATCAAAAGACTGGCGCTGCAGTGGTCATATATTTTCCCCTTTTCCCAGCACACACCCCTCCAGAGCCGCCCCTGAAGATCCATCAGGAAGGCTCTTACTCCTCGCCAAACTTAGGCCGTATATCCCCGCCGAAGACTTCTTAGGTTCAGCATCCTCTTTGTCAGGACCAACAACTTCTCCGCTAGATCTCGCATCCTTCCCACTCGTGACGCGAGAGGACGAGTTTTAAGAGGCATACACAATGAATACTTAATTTTTTTGAAGGATAAGAGAAGCACCCATCTTGGTAAATTGTAAACAGGAGCAGGTGGAATAAGAGAACGTATCGGATGAGAATCAAGGCTATGCTTGCTAGAGTTAGCTTAGATATGTTCCCCCTCATGGAGGGTGCCTTCAATATGGTAAAGGGCTCACGAGCCTTGATATTGTAGCTACTAGCCTCTTCTTTGGGTCAATCCTCTTTTACTCATATTTCCCAGGAGTTCTATGACCTCTACTACTTGTGCTACTACAACTACTACTGCTTCTTCTACTGCAATTTTTACTACTACTACTACTATTAATACTTCTATTACTACCACTACTGCTACTACTACTACTACTACTACTACTACTACTATTACTACCACTACTACTACTACTACTACTACTACTACTATTAATGCTATTATTATTACCACCATCACTACTACTACTACTATTAATACTACTATTACTACCAACACCACTGCTACTACTACTACTATTAATACTACTATTACTACCACTACTACTACTACTACTACTACTACTAATAATAATAATAATAATAATAATAATAATAATAATAATATTAATAATAATAATAATAATAATAATAATATTAATAATAATAAAAATAATAATAACAATATGAACTAAAATCCTACCAAACGCTTTACCTGGTGTAATCTAACATTACGTTCCTTCAATCTTACACTCACTTTTGTCCCTTTTTCCCTTATACTAAGGAACTATAGATACTCTTTGACAGTCCTTAGGTATCTTCCTCTCTTTCAAGTATACACTGAATAAATACGCTAACTACTCCAAAACTATATCTCCCAGCTGCTTTACCTCATTTCTATTCTGCCTTCTGCCTCACACACACTTCCCTCAAACTCACACCTGATTCTTCCTTATTCCTTCAAGATGTTAGACCTCCCTGCCCAGTTCATGAAATCACTGCTTCCCTTTCACCATCGTCATTTAATGACCTCTCAAAACATTCCCTTCATCGTCCCAGTACTTTCAGCTTTCCGTCTAATCTCTTCCCTCTTCTGTTTTCAACTCCCAAATCCGTTTCCTCCATAAGCTTTCTTACCTTGTTAATTTCCTCCCTTGTTGATAAATCTTCACTTATTCCCTCCCTGGCTCTTCTTTCGAACTCCTTCATTACTCTTTTTGGGAGAGAATGTAAAAGAAGGAAATAAAAAGTTGACCATAGGGAAGAGCAAAGTCATGAGAGCAACAAAAAACTTAGGCAATGGAAGACTGTTTTTCACACTGGAGAGAGGGAGAATGGAGGAAGCAAATGGAGGCAAGTGACTCTTGTAACCTGACATGCTGGAAATAAATGGTATAAAATACCGACACAATGGAAATATAAACACATATGCAGTATAATGAGATCCTTTATTGACTACGTTTCGCCCACACAGTGGGCTTTTTCAAGTCACAAACAGTTCTGTTTGTGGCTTGAAAAAGCCCACTGTGTGGGCGAAACGTAGTCAATAAAGGATCTCATTATACTGCACATGTGTTTATATTTCCAACCTGACATGCTACTGGAGTGCGTGTGCAAGGTAACATTTATCAAGACCTTCAGGAAACCGGTTAACCGAGCTTGAGACCTGGAGGTGGGAGGCAGAGTGCCTGCACCCTACAGAAGGGGTGAGGATTTTATAGAATCAAGGGACTCCGCATAAAGATAACGGTATAGGAGAGAAAGCTGGAACAAGTCCTCTGGTTGCCACGGGAGACCAAGGGTACTGCTAATGAGGATAATAATCAATTAGAAAAAGGCTAATATGCAGCTGCTGCCTTCTTATTAGCTCACTACATCATAGGATTTCTCCTCTGGTTCAACAATCAAAGCTAAATATGAGAGAGAGAGAGAGAGAGAGAGAGATGTAGGTAACAGCTCTTAGCTTGCCAATAAAGTTAGGAATCCTTAACCTGTAATATAGCTGTCAATAAAGCTAGGGATCCTTAACCTTGTCAAACCCTGTGTAAAAAAAAAAAAAAAAAAAAAAAAAAAAAAAAAAAAAAAAAAAAGAGAGAGAGAGAGAGAGAGAGAGAGAGAGAGAGAGAGAGAGAGAGAGAGAGAGAGAGAAACAGAGACAGACAGATAAATAGAAAAAAAATGTTGTTTATATGACAAGTTCATTATTCAGTGCATTCTAAACCTTCATTAAAATTGAATTTATGGAGCCCCAAGAGAATGTTGTAATTCAGTTTTTTTTTTATAAGCCCATCACTGAGGTCTGAATCATAGAACTTATTATAAACACATCACAGAAATCAAAAAAGTATTATGCATTATAAATTAGCATCAACTGATCAAAAATTATTATAATAAAAATAACTAAAAAAAAGTTCTCAATGACTTGAAAATCTTCAGAATGTTAAGTTCGGGCAGAATTAACATCCGTACATTATCAGTATAATCTTGGAGAAGCGCTACACCCGTATGGGTCATACGGGAAAGTAGCACAAGGTAGGGAAGGGGGGAGAGCAATAATCAGTGATGATCCGAGAAAACAGAGGATAGCTCCAATTACTAGAATCAAGAACCCTGCACCAGCATCAAGGCCCCTTCCCCCCTCCTCCCCCCATCAGTTCTGGGACTGTGCTGGGAAAAATGTAACTTTGACAAGAATACAAAAAATTATGACAAACTGAAGTTTTGAACTTCCACCTTTAATATATAAAAACACTTTTTCAAAAGGTTAAAGAACAAGCAGATTTTTTTAAGCTGTATTATGTTTCCTAACTAACAATACGGAACCTACATTATATTATTATTATTATTATTATTATTATTATTATTATTATTATTATTATTATTATTATTATTATTATTATTATTATTATTATTATTGTTGTTGTTGTTGTTGTTGTTGTTGTTGTTGTTGTTGTTGTTATTGTTAGAAAGCAAGGAACCGGAAGGGCTCATGTAGAGATTCGGGAATGGAAGGTAATCAGGTTTCATCTGAGGAAGGGATCAAGAGCCCTTCATCAGCATCATGGCATCCCTCTTGATAGCAACCTTCCCCTTGAGTAATTGCAATCTTGCTCTAGTGTGTTGTCTCCTTCGCCCTCTCTGCTGTTTTATTGCAGGACTTCCTTGATTATCACACTATGCTCATGTTCTCTCTCTCTCTCTCTCTCTCTCTCTTTCGTATCAGCGTATATTTCCATTGGCTTAAAAAAAATCGGCTCAAATTTCAGCGGCCGATATTTTATTCCTTGTTTGTGAGCACAAGTGTAGCTGCCTCACGGCTGGTTACTAGCGGGATCTGATCAGTTCACCAGTGGTATTTACATCACGATTTGTCTGCTGAGCTTCGGAACAAGTTGGTACGTTTTTCGAATTTGTGAAACGTATTTTCGTATTTCTGAAACGTATTTGTCGACACACAGACACAGACAGAGACACAGACAGAGACACAGACACAGACACAGACACAGACACACACACACACACACACACACACACACACACACACACACACACACACACACACACACACACACACATACACACACATACCACATGTGCCTCACTGGCTAATATATTGATGTTCCTGTTTGTAATGCATGACTCCTTGAGCAAGTCCGAGACCAATGAATTATCATCTACCACCAGCCACACATTATTAGATTTATTTTTCCATTGGTTGATACACCAAATTAATTGTTTTGGTAGAGCAATCAAGTTATTTAGCTGAGTTATTTATTTGAGTAATAAATTATTACATTTTCATTTGGAGGGATTTTAAAGACTGGGGACATTAACGCTGCACTCTCCCTGTTCACCTCTGGATATGAA
This sequence comes from Cherax quadricarinatus, assembly GCF_038502225.1. Classification (NCBI taxonomy): domain Eukaryota; kingdom Metazoa; phylum Arthropoda; class Malacostraca; order Decapoda; family Parastacidae; genus Cherax; species Cherax quadricarinatus. The sequence goes on from NC_091336.1 coordinate 19,580,019, forward strand.
TACGTTATTCCCTGAAATAGAGATTAATGCAAATTCTCAGTGTATATACATACCGATATACACCTTTCCGTACATACGACCTTGATCAACTTAGTTAGGAACATGTCGTAAATGTTCTTCGGTAACAAATATTCTTTCCTGTATCACGAATTTCCTCATATTCCTCGTAAATAAAATTTGTAAATCATTTTCTCAATTCTCCAATGAAGTGAAGTGAAAATTCGTATTCAGTATATTTATTGCACCCTGTTGAATAGAAACAGTAAATGTAGCCATGAACCTGAGTTGGTATATGATATACTGCAAATTTTAGACCATTTCTCTATTTCATAATAATTATGTCACAAAACTGCAAAAAAGGTCATTACTCACTAGTGATTAATGATTATATTTGTCACTTTTTGTCATTTGTGTGATTAGTCAGAAGTATTTGCTTGCAATTTCAGATATATCAAGTGCAATGAGTGTGTTTAGCATTTGTATAAACAAATTATTTCTCAATTGCCTATTACCAATTTTGCTGGCGTAATGAGATACAATACTGTATCGAATAGGAAATACATTTGCTCGTGTTCTTGCACCTGCTGTTTTGTGTAAATGTATTAGTAATTTGGTTCATGTCTACCGCGTTTCATTTACTTTTATTACTGGTTCTATAACAATTATGATTAGTTTTTTCTTTGCTTGTCGGTGTTATCCATTGCGAATAATAAATTATTTTCTATTACGCTGTGATGCTGCCATTGTGTGAGCTGTTGACTGCTTGATCTGTATGCACGTATAAGCAATCCCGAAACCAAACATCTTTTAATCTTGTCATAATGATGACTGAGAAGGGAAAATATAGGTCGATTTCGTTAATTTATGGTCAATAATAAATTCTCCCGTTGGAATCCCTTTTATTATAAGTAATGTATATCCAGCAAGGGGAAACTGTCGCCTTTTCCCAGTCGAAATTTAATGCTATGAGCTAAATACTCTAACCTTTCCAAGAAGCAAACGGTTCCCACTCTTCTTTCCAGACACCATGTTCCATGATTTAGTTTCTGATGCTTAGTATTATTTTCGAAGTATTCCAATTAAATCTAGAGAAGATCGGCTAGAGTGAGCTGCCCATATTACTACCGTGTTTCTGGCGACAAGTATTCACCACACGCATACTTTAACGAGATATATAATTTTTGGACACAATAAACATTAGGTTACCCTGGTACTGCTACCAAACGTGGCTTTTGTTACGAGTCAACACATTATTTATATTGGTGGAGACAATGCCAAGTTGCTAATAGCTGACAATAAGACAACAAGCACGACTGCAGTATAGATATTTATTTGTGCAACGTTTCACCCAACTATGAGCTTCTTTCCAGTACTTGATAAAGACCAATTTTTGGTGAAGCGCTATTCAAATAAAGGTCTTTACCACATTCGTCTCTTTATTACCATCTCTGATATTACTCATTCGAATGGTTTTATAACCAAAAAAAACCTTCAGTTCCACAATACGAAAATGTTGAGTTTTGATACTGTTTGTAAAAGTCCCTGTTAATGACGGCCTCAATTTTTTACGAAACAAACAATTGCAGATTGCGTCTTGCTACTTGGAGATTTTTCCGTGAAATCTTCATCCAATGTACTTTAGTCCTCGTCAGTCATTGTTTTACTATTTCGAACACTTATTTTTCTTCTTTTTACTTTCTCTTCCTTTCACTGCCTTTTCCTACAGTTACTTACTAATGACCTACATTTTTCATCAATAATTATTTATGAGCATATGCAACATTGTAATTGCAATATTGGGTGCTCACTAATGCATGTACTTCTGACTGCAATGTGTACATTGCCTGGCACAGAGTTCAGAGAAAAGGAAAAAATATATTTCTCCTATTTAAGCAGCCTAGAGAGAGAGTGAGAGAGAGAGAGAGAGAGAGAGAGAGAGAGAGAGAGAGAGAGAGAGAGAGAGAGAGAGAGAGAGAGAGAGAGAGAGAGAGAGAGAGAGAGAGAGAGAGAGAGAGAGAGAGAGAGAAAGTTGACTCCAAACTAACCATGAAGAACCATGTTGTAAATCTTGCAAACAAGGCAGCCAGGAAGCTTACAGCACTTCGCCATATCTCGCATCTACTTGACAGTAGGGGCTGCAAGATTCTGTACGAGGCACAAGTACGCTCACACCTTGAGTATGCTCCACTTTCTTGGTTCGCCTGCCCCCCCTCTCATCTGCGACTGCTTGACAGTGTAGAGAACAGAGCAAGACGTCTCATCTCTCGCCTGGACCCATCCTGGAGAGATCTGTCATTTCAGCAGAGCTTTCAACACATGAGGGATGTGGGTGGCCTTACTGTTATGTACAAGGCCAATATTGTCAAAGTATCACACTTGGATCCACTTCGAGGACAGCGTGAAACAAGCATTTATGCCACAAGACGGGCAGAAAGCATTTTTTTTTTATTCGTCTGGTTCTCGTACCCCGGACACCAGCGGTGAGAGTCGCGCCTCTCACCACTGGCCTACAGTTTCCATATTTTTTTTTTCTAGTAGTTCATCCGGGATTCGAACCCAGGACCCCAGTGGTGAGAGTCACGCCTCTCACCACTGGGCTACCCCGCTGGGTGTAAAAGCAGCAACTTCACTCTGGCTGTACCCTTCTCCAGAACATCACTCCATCTGAGATCATATATACCCAGGATGACTCGAGTATGGAACACATTCGTACAGCATAATGATGTCAACGAGATAAAGTCAGTTGATCAAATGAAAATGCTGGCCCACAGATCCCTCCAACTTCATCCTGTTCCCTACTTGTATGTCTCATAACAATAAAAATGCTTTCAAATGAGCTGATGTAGGTAACAGCTCTTAGCTTGCCAATAAAGTTAGGAATCCTTAACCTTGTCAAACCCTGTGTAAAAAAAAAGAGAGAGAAAGAGAGAGAGAGAGAGAGAGAGAGAGAGAGAGAGAGAGAGAGAGAGAGAGAGAGAGAGAGAGAGAGAGAGAGAGAGAGAGAGAGAGAGAGAGAGAGAGAGAGAGAGAGAGAGAGAGAGAGAGAAGAATGACCACCAAATGAATGCTTGGCTCTCATAGATGGATTCTGCTTCCTGTTCTTGTTAATATCTATGATGCTAATACATAATTATATACGAATTAACTTGAAAATAAGGGAAATATGGACAGGTAGTGTCATTAGGAGAAATAGAAAACTTTAAGTTGAAAAATTCACGATGATCAAAATCGAGACAGAAGGAAGTATAGAATGACTAAAGAGGGTAAGCAATAAAGAGTGAAAGAGTGATGAAAGGGAAAGCATAAAGAGGATAGCGTTATGAAAATGAGAGGAAATCGAGTGAAAAGTAGTGAAAGTGAGGGAGCTGGGGTGGGGGGAGGAGAGGAGAAGAAAAAGGAAAGTCGTGCCTCTTTGATTTAAAAAATTCTGAACTTCCAAAATTTCATCTTCATATCGAGCAAAGTTTTACATCCTCTCAGGGTTTTTCTTCATTAGTCATTAAGGTGTTTGAGGCTGACTGTGTGGTCTAGCATAATTCTCAGGGTCGCCTCTATCTAGCATCATCAAGCCAGTGGCAAGCTGGGGACAGATAAACCAGCGGAAGGCGTTGGTCAGATGACCTAAAACTCCAGCGGCGGGTCACCATATGACTAACACCCGCGTCAGGAAGTACTTGTCCTGTTTCCTGTCAAACTTTACCTAACCTAACCTGGAGACAGTAAGGTCCAGCATGACCACCAAAGCTGACTAACATGTAATATTTAAAGCAAGCAACGACCCATATACGGAGTCACACTAGACACTGAAACAAACAAGATATTCACTTAAAATGAACCCGAAGTGGATAGGCCACTTAACCATGGGTTAGACAATGGTGTGAGCCGAAAAGTGGTAATTACCAAGTAAATTTTAGTAAAGCTTTTATGATGCGAAGTTTTGCCCACAGTGAGGCTTTATAAAGGGGTGATGTTGCTTTCGTCTTCGTGGTTGATAAAGCCCACTGTGTGTGAGACGTCTTGTCATAAAACCCTACTGTGGGCAAAACATCGTATAATAAAGATTTTTTAGTGCTAAAAGTATCTAGATTCACTCGTAATTTAGACAATTTTCAAGTTTCTAGTCTATCCCTTCGCGTCCACCCAGGAAGAAAACATACCAAGAAAAGTTAAAATATTGCATTCGTTCATAGAAGTACAGAGACAGCTGAGGAAATAAGCCTTTTTTGCACAACGTTTCGCTCACAGGCGAAATTTCTCAAATCACGTCTTGAAAAGAGGCGACGATGACAGCAATGAAAATTACGACTGAAGTGAAACGACAGCATCGGATCGACAATTTGAGACAACGACTGCGAATTTTGCTGCAACGATTTGGGATGGTGACGGAGACGATATTTCGGGTGACGACGACCATAACGGTGGCTCCGTTTGCGACAACGGCGCTTACGTCGTGGGATGCTGGCGTGACATCTGTAGCGATGAGATTTCCTACACTGTCTTCATAGCACTGTTGTACAATGGGAAAGAAAGGCACATAAACAATAGGAAAACAAAAGTGACAATATTGCCGCTGGAACAGTTCACAGCTGTCCTGAAAGCTGCTTCTCCAGATTGTTTAATCTGAGTCAACACTAATCAAGCAAAAAAACTTAACCTTACTAAAAGTTACGTAACACATTAATTTGCTTAATCAAAGAATTGAAAAAGATTGTTTTCTTTGTGGATTCAGACTCTGGAGGGGATTCTCTTGAAGATTTGCACACATGTGCAACAGTTGGGTATCTTTATTAATAAAACGTTTCGCCTACACGGTAATCTTCTTCAGTCAAATACAAAGAGAGCAGTAGTAATGAAATAAAGGTGATGTAATCAGTCCATCAACCTTGGAGAAAAGTGCTCGAGGTGGTCATTCCCTCAGCCTGGAGAAGAGTTCAGCTCCATGGTCTGGAACCACATGAAGCTGAAGCATGAAAAAGGGACTCTCTTGTTCTGGTGCAAATGTCTTTCCTACCAGTTGAGAAGTGTGAACAAGTGGAAAGTGTTAGGAGAGGATGCAGTGAAAACCAACTTTGTCCATGGATTGAAAAAAAGTAGCTATGGTAAGGTCAGAGAGAAAAGCGACTACCCGCTCAGCGACTGAGGATATACAGGCATGTCCAGGAGTTAAGTCTTACCCGGCAGGATAGCTAGGCGAGATTACACCAGATTTCCCAGGTTCACGGTGAACACCAGCTTACAGGAACGTCGATAAACACACACACACACAAACACACACACACACACACACACACACACACACACACAAACACACACACACACGGCATTATCAGGATTGTTTTGTTTACTTTCCCGCAATTATACAAAGTAAACATATAAAATAAATGTAACTCTAAATTTACATTAAAAACTTCAGACGCAGTTTTTAATTCAGGCAATAAATGCAATTGTAAGCTAGTGAAGTTGTTTTATTAGTATATTTATAGTTAACAATAAATAAATTATTTATGAATTATTATATGATACCAGGTTTGAAAGTTATGTACAGAGAGGCTATAATAAATTTTACTTTGACCAGAATAAAATTTAAATTCACTTGTGAACGACTTTCATTAGAATAATTCTCTCTCTCTCTCTTTATATATATATATATATATATATATATATATATATATATATATATATATATATATATATATATATATATATATATATATATATATATATGTATATATATACAAGGAATTCGCAAAAGCAGGCTAAATATACACAAACACTGATCTCTGGCTGAAAAAGACTCGAACCTACGAACCTTGGAACAAGGTACGCAGTGCTATACCATTCTCACCACACTGGACCAATACCTTGGCGTCCAGCTTGCAGGGGATGAGATGAAAAGCTCTAAGCCTTCTCCCTGAAAGCTGGCTGCCTTGGATCAACGTCTAGCGCAAGCTGGACGCCAAGGTATTGGTCCAGTGTGGCGAGAATGGTATAGCACTGCGTACCTTGTTCCAAGGTTCGTAGGTTCGAGTCTCCTTCAGCCAGAGATCAGTGTTTGTATATATATATATATATATATATATATATATATATATATATATATATATATATATATATATATATATATTAAATTGATTATGAATATTATTAACAGTGATTATTAATTTTTTATTACTATTGTGATCATTTATTTTACTTATTGATTCTGCTGTTATTTTTTTTATTATTTAATTTATCAGTAAGAGCTAAAACCGTAGACCAGGCAGAGACTGGGGATTGGGAGGCAGTCAAGTTGTACCCTGAGAAAGAGTAAGTAGCACTAATTCTTTGAATCAAGAACCCTTCAGTAGCGTCAATGTACCTTTCTTGAAGGGGAGGGGAGGGGGGGAAGGGTACCAACTTTCCTAAAACACTGTAAGATATTTCGGGAAAATATCATCAAAAGAATCTGCCGAAAGAACACAAGCGTCCTCTGTACCTATCCACGCTCAGGTGGAAAATTTGGCTATGCTTCGCTATATATGCAATCTACATATTGATGGGTGTTTTGCGGGAGTATAACTCAAGGAAACCTTTCCTCCAGCGCCCAGGCCAGGATGCAAGTCTTCCAGGCGGAAAGTCTCGTCAAAATTATTGTTTTTTAATGATCAGAAAGATGAGAGCAGAGTTTGCACATCTTGGCTTTGATAGCGTATGTTTTTGGTACTAAAGAGAGGATGAGAGGTACTTTGAGGAGAGGATTTACTGATTAATATTTTAGTGTTGAGAGTGCACACGTGAGTGAGCTGTTGGTTGGATCATTTTTTGATAATTTTGTTAGTGTATGGTTGTGGTAATTTACATTTGAAATATGTTAAGGTCGGCTAATAGTCCTTAACCTGCGATTCAACAGCGTAAAAAAATACTTTCGAAGAGAGATTTACTCCAAGAAATTTTCTTCCTTTGTAGCGTTATTTAAACTCGGAGTCCTTTTTACCTGCGAATATTATTTTGATATATTGACTTGCCATGACTCTTGACAAGGTGAGAAAATTCTTACATGTGTTTTGGCAAGGATATGCGTCTGTGTTTTATTAAAAACATAAAATATATGTGCAAAAACACTTTTCACGAATTTTCCTAAAACATAAACTGACTTAACATTTTAAAGCAACAACTGCTGAGTGATTGAGATATAAAAGGAAATGTTAGTATAATGTGGAAGTTTTAAACACCCAATACTAAATATATATGTAGAAGGTTGGTTAACAGCAACCACCCAGGAAGGTTTACTACCGTCCTGTAGTAGTAGGTTGGTTGACAGCAACCACCCAGGGAGGTACTACCGTCCTGTGGTAGTAGGTTGGTTAACAGCAACCACCCAGGGAGGTACTACCGTTCTGTAGTAGTAGGTTGGTTAACAGCAACCACCCAGGAAGGTTTACTACCGTCCTGTAGTAGTAGGTTGATTGACAGCAACCACCCAGGGAGGTACTACCGTCCTGTGGTAGTAGGTTGGTTGACAGCAACCACCCAGGGAGGTACTACCGTTCTGTAGTAGTAGGTTGGTTAACAGCAACCACCCAGGAAGGTACTACCGTTCTGTAGTAGTAGGTTGGTTAACAGCAACCACCCAGGGAGGTACTACCGTTCTGTAGTAGTAGGTTGGTTAACAGCAACCACCCAGCGAGGTACTACCTTTCTGTAGTAGTAGGTTGGTTAACAGCAACCACCCAGGGAGGTACTACCGTCCTGTAGTAGTAGGGTGGTTAACAGCAACCACCCAGGAAGGTTTACTACCGTCCTGTAGTAGTAGGTTGGTTAATAGCAACCACCCAGGGAGGTACTACCGTCCTGTGGTAGTAGGTTGGTTGACAGCAACCACCCAGAGAGGTACTACCGTTCTGTAGTAGTAGGTTGGTTAACAGCAACCACCCAGGAAGGTACTACCGTTCTGTAGTAGTAGGCTGGTTAACAGCAACCACCCAGGGAGGTACTACCGTTCTGTAGTCGTAGGTTGGTTAACAGCAACCACCCAGGGAGGTACTACCGTTCTGTAGTAGTAGGTTGGTTAACAGCAACCACCCAGGAAGGTACTACCGTTCTGTAGTAGTAGTTGGTTAACAGCAACCACCCAGGGAGGTACTACCGTCCTGTGGTAGTAGGTTGGTTAACAGCAACCACCCAGGGAGGTACTACCGTCCTGTGGTAGTAGGTTGGTTAACAGCAACCACCCAGGGAGGTACTACCGTCCTGTGGTAGTAGGTTGGTTAACAGCAACCACCCAGGGAGGTACTACCGTCCTGTAGTAGTAGGTTGGTTAACAGCAACCACCCAGGGAGGTACTACCGTCCTGTAGTAGTAGGTTGGTTGACGGTAACCACCCAGGGAGGTACTACCGTCCTGTCAAGTGAGTGTAAAACGGAAGCCTGTAATTGTTTTACATGATGGTAGGATTACTGGTGTCTTTTTTGTCTCATAAACATGCAAGATTTCAGGTACGTCTTGCTACTTCTATTTACACTTAGGTCACACTACACTTGCATGTACAAACATATTAAAACACACCCCTCTGCGTTTTCTTCTATTTTCTTACTAGTTCTTGTTCTTGTTCTTGTTTATTTTCTCTTATCTCCATGGGAAAGTGGAACAGAATTCTTCGTCTGTAAGCCATGCGTGTTGTAAGAGGCGACTAAAATGCCAGGAGCAAGGGGCTAGTAACCCCTTCTCCTGTTCACATTACTAAAGTTAAAAAGAGAAACTTCTGTTTTTGTTTTTGAGCTACCCTGCTTCGGTGGGATATATATATATATATATGTATATATATATATATATATATATATATATAATATATATATATATTATATATATATATATATATATATATATAGGGATATCTTGCTACTCCTACTTACACTTTGGTCACACTTCACAGACACGCACATGCATATATATATTTACATACATCTAGGTTTTTCTCCTTATTCTAAATAGCTCTTGTTCTTTTTTATTTCTTCTATTGTCCATGGGGAAGTGGAAAAGAATCTTTCCTCCGTAAGCCATGCGTGTCGTATGAGGCGACTAAAATGCCGGGAGCAATGGGCTAGTAACCCCTTCTCCTGTATACATTTACTAAAAAAGAGAAGAAGAAAAACTTATAAAACTGGGTTGTTTAAATGTGCGTGGATGTAGTGCGGATGACAAGAAACAGATGATTGCTGATGTTATGAATGAAAAGAAGTTGGATGTCTGGCTCTAAGCGAAACAAAGCTGAAGGGGGTAGGAGAGTTTCAGTGGGGGCAAATAAATGGGATTAAATCTGGAGTATCTGAGAGAGTTAGAGCAAAGGAAGGGGTAGCAGTACAGTTATGGAAGGAGAAAAGAGAATATGAATGTGTAAATTCGAGACTTACGTGGATTAAAGTAAAGGTTGGATGCGAGAAGTGGGTCATAATAAGCGTGTATGCACCTGGAGAAGAGAGGAATGCAGAGGAGAGAGAGAGATTTTGGGAGATGTTAAGTGAATGTATAGGAGCCTTTGAACCAAGTGAGAGAGTAATTGTGGTAGGGGACCTGAATGCTAAAGTAGGAGATATATATATATATATATATATATATATACATATATATATATATATATATATATATATATATATATATATATATATATATATATATATTATATATGTACATTCATACATACCCGGCCCAGACAACGGTAGCACAATTCATTGTAACCATTCAGCAGGTTTTCTATTTCCACCGAGAGAAGAAAAAAACAAAACAAGGAATTTAATCAATCCAAAGAGAACTTAAAACCTACTCTAATTATTATTCAAGTAATTCCTTTACTATCATTGCTCATGATGCTTAATTTATATAGCTTGCAGCCCGGTATGAGCAATACTACCTTCACAGGGTTAGAACAGATGTTATCAATTTGAGTTCTGCTGAATCTTGATGAATGTCTATGAGATCCTTTATTCGAGACAGGTGAGAGAGGAGAGGTAATTTCTACCCTCTTTATTTTCGTTACGGAAATAGCGAAGTCTGGGTTGTGGGTCTGAGATTCAATTACTGCATTCTAGAGTGAATGATGAGATATCTGACCTTTAGAAATGTTTACTGAGACTTGACAACTATATCAAGATTTGACATGTGCTGTCTCCACGAAGTCATAAGAAGAAATGGCATCTCTTATAAACACACCGTTGATCAAACGCTTCCCGCTATATTTGATCATGTTAGGTTATCAACGATACTAGGATTAGTTCTCTTTATTCGTGAAAGTCATAACTGTTAATTTTATTAAGTGCATTTTAAATTTCTCTTTCATTCCAGGTAACTAAACTATAATTTTTAATGATCTTTAGGTAAGCTTCAATATCAATAACGAAAAGTACAGAATGATATTCAGTCTTCAATAATTTATTTTTTAACAGTTTCCATGGCTTCAAAAAGATGGAAAAAAAAAACCATTGGCTAGAGGAGTCGCAGTTTCAGGTTCCGCCTGGGAAGCAGAAGCTGCACAGTTGATGGCCAGTCATGAACCAGAGTATCTACACAGTTGGTAGTCCATCGTGGGACTAAAGGATTTCCCTGTTTACATATGCTGTTTGCACAAGATGATTGTGGGAGGAAACAGCGTCTCTGTGTATACACTTGCTGTATGTTATTTGTCTTGGTAGCTTCAAATATTTGTAACTATTAATTATGATTATTTTGTTAAGAAGGTTATCAAATACAACAACAACAGCAATAATAATAATAATAATAATAATAATAATAATAATAATAATAATAATAATAATAATAATAATAATAATAATAATAATAATAATAATAATGATAATAATAATAAACATAGATTCAGCCTCAAGATTAGTCAGTCAGGTATGAAGTATGCTTCATATACGGATGTACTGGAGTATTTAATTAAGCTAGCATACTTACATATTTACATGAGTAAGAGACAACCTTCCATCGCCGTGAAAATTTTCAACTCTCCAACATCATTTCTCTCTTTAATGAATATATTATATATATGAATATTATGCAATAATCGCGAATAAGCAAAAAAAAAAAAAAATGCTAAACAATAAACTTTCCCCTGTGGTTGTTTTGCACATATGAATATATATTTATTCAGTGACCACTATGTTAGGAACATTTTTATATCTGCTCGTTAATGCAAATATCTAATCAGTTGTTGTTCATACTGAACATCAAAATGGGGTAGAATTGTGATCTAAGTGACTTTGACACTGGAATGATTGTTGGTGTCAGACGGGGTGGTTTGAATGTCTCAAAAACCGCTGATCTGAGATTTTCACGCACAACAGTTTCTCGAGTTTACAGAGAATTATGTGACAGTCACAAAACATCCAGTAAGTGGCCTTGATAGTGAAAGAGGTTAGAGGAGAAAAACCAGACTGGTTCGAGCAGATAGGAAAGTGACAGTAACTCAAATAACCATGCGATACACCAAAGGTCTGCAGAAGAGGAGCTCTGAGCGCACAACACGTCGAGCCTATAAGTGCATGGGAAGAAGGCCGCACAATGCTCCACGCCTGTCACCCAAGAACAAGAAACTGATGCTACATTGGGTAAAGAATTATCAGAATTGGATAGATAAAGATTTGAAAAACATCATCTGATCTGACGAATCGTGATTTTGCTGCTACATGCAGATGGTAGGGTCAGAATTCTGAGTAAACCACTGGGATGCTGTGGAACGGGAGATTCGCAGCATGAAAATCCAGCCGAGAAATCTGCAGCAGCTGCTTGATGCTAGGACGCCAAAATGGGACACAATCTCTCAGGAATGTTTCTAGCATCTCATTGAATCCATGTCAAGAAGAATTCAGGCTGTCCTGAGGGCAAACAGGGATTCTTATCGAGCTTTAGAAGAGATTACCTGTTACGGTAATCTCTCTCTCTCTCTCTCTCTGTCTCTCTCTCTCTCTCTCTCTCTCTCTCTATATATATATATATATATATATATCTATATATCTATATATATATATATATCTATATCTATATATATATATATATATATATATATATATGTATATATATATATATATATATATATATATATATATATATATATATATATATATATATATATATATATATATATATATATATATTAGCTTTAAGAAGTGTGCAAATACGAATGAATGTTCATAATGCCTTTCTTTATGAAGCTGTTTAATGTATGTTTGCGTTGAGAAATATTTTGGTTTGCACTCAGTACGGCTTTGGCATGCAAGACATACAGCCTCATTTATCATCTTTATGTTTTTTGCCGGATTCTCCAGTGAAATATTGCCAGGCAAAGAGAAGAGAGATAAAAATAGAGACAAAGAGAGATAAAGAGATATGAAGCGAGTTATATAGAAAGATTTAGAGAAAGGTGGAATTGATATATATGTATGTATATATATATATATATATATATATATATATATATATATATATATATATATATATATATATATATATACATATATATATACAAATATATATAGGGAGGTACCACCTCTGGAACTGTCGTGGGGACCCTCATCCTCAGAGAAAAGAATAAACTTGCTTCAGGGAAAACTCAAGGTTCTCCATAAAGCTGTTCGAAAATTGTTTTCTACAACCACTCCCTATATTTTATAGTTGCTATATTTAAAGATAAAATACGTTGACAAAATACATTGACACAATACACTAACAAAAATACAATATATATATATCAATGCACCACGCAGAAACAAGCGGGTATATATACAAAGAAAGATCGAAGTCAGCAAGATTTGAGACTACTACTGGGGATGGTCAAGATTCCCAGGCAACACTCTAGTCCACTCGGCCACACAAATGCCACATAGACTGGGCAGCCTGCAGGCTGCCCAGTCTATGCTAAATGGTGCATCAATATTCAATAAAAGCTGGTAGATTTCTTTTTATCTGGCTATCTACTAGAACTGTTAATAGTCCCAACTTATAGATAAAGTGTGCGCAGGTTTTTCCCTTAATTTTCCTGCTAAGTGAAAGGAGTAATTACTCTAGTTTAACTGTCACTTGTAGTTACGATGAAAACTGAACTCTAGCAAGGAGAGTATAGCGTGTCTCGTGACACTGGTACAAACATGTGTGTTCGATTAATTTGTGAGGAAGTAAGACTCCATTAGCCCCTTCCAGGGAGGAGTAAATCCTTCAGAGGGCTGCAGAGGGCTGAGAGAAACTCTCTTTACTGAAGAATTTTCTCCAAACTGAGCTTGTTATAATAAGGTAAGTTTTCTAAATTTCTTTTAGTACAAAATTATTAATTTTTACACTAACATGAATGATAATATATATCACTAAACGTACAAGAGAAAATTTTAGAAAGGATTAAATTTTAAATGAGTTCTTGCTAAATGGCCAATTATAAATGATATATATATATATATACATATATATATATATACATATATATATATATATATATATATATATATATATATATATATATATATATATATATATATACATATATATATATATATATATATACATATATATATATATATATATATATATATATATATATATATATATATATATATATATATATATATATATATATATATATATATATATATATATATATATATATATATATATATATATATATATATATAGTTCTTGCTAAGCCGATGGCCAATGTATACCTATTCGGAACCCTTTTATATGATGTATTTTTCATATATATATATATATACTCTTTCACAGTATATATATATATATATATATATATATATATATATTTTTATTATTTATTATCACACTATATATATATATATATATATATATATATATATATATATATATATATATAACAGCACGTATATATTCCTATATATATATATATATATCACCCACGCTGCTTAACAATCCCAAATATCTGAATACGCAAACGGGCGAAATTATTATTATCTCTCAATCCACAGCAGGATTCGAATCTGCAAACTCGGAATCAGAGTACATAGTACTTTAACTACACAGCCAGACTCTTCAGAGAGAGTCATATCAAAAGACAATACTGTCAGATGAGTGTTTCCGCCGTGCCAGGGAAGCACTCAGCGAGGTTTCACTCTCTGATCACACCTGAGCCCCATAAAGCCTCGAGCACTTACCCAGTAGCGCCAGGTAATTGTCTATGAAGCTGAGGTCTAAATATATTCCCATCCTAAAGCGGTATCATTGCTACCATGCACTTTATGACCCCCACACAGAGTGAGAGAGAGAGAGAGAGAGAGAGAGAGAGAGAGAGAGAGAGATTAGCAGGGAGGATGAGCTTACCACAACAAACACTCACACACTACCCACGCTCAGTACACCAAGGCAACTTTAAGTAATAAGAGCTAATTTATCTAACAAGTTCGACCATTCATTAAGGGGAATAGTTCGTAAGGCATTATCGTATAAAGTAATCGACTTCTTGAAGTGTGTAGAACACGCTTTATCTGAATATTCTATGGTGCGTAGGACTGCATTTCCCTTCCTCCTCATCCCGGTCAGCCAAGCTCTTGCGTGGATAAATTTTGTGAAACTCTCACATGGTATTTACATTCCTGTTTTAGTTAGGTCGTGATGGGAAACATGGTTCACTTCCGTATTACGGGAGGAACGACGAATATATTTTTGCAAAAAGTCGCAACTTTCTCGATCTCTCACTCATCTCTCAGTCACATTCACAAGATGGAGAGGGCTAGAATGTTTTTGAGATGGGACACAGGAACAAGGGGACACAACAGGAAGTTGAAAACTGAATGAGTCATAGGGATGTTAGGAAGTATTTCCTTATCCTTAGAGTTGTCAGCAAGTGGAACACTCTGGAGAGTGAAGTAGGGGAGACAGGATCCATACATCGCTTTAAGAAGAGGTATGATCAGACTCTTGGAGCGGGGAGAGAGTGGACCTAGTAGCGACTAACGAAGAGGCGGGGCCAGGAACTATGAATCTACCCCTGCAACCACATACAAACACACAATAGGTCAAGTGTCTATCGACAAGTGCCTTTGACAAAATGGTAACTAACACAAACATACACACACACACACACACACACACACACACACATAAAGCAACACGTGGACTGCGTTTAAGCGCTAGTACATGACAACGATCCCTGGAGTGGTTTCCTAGAATACACACGTGTGCTCCAAGCTCTCCTGATCCCCAGAGATGAAGCAAAAGTTTTCAGTTTCTTTGATTATTTCGTTTGTTGCGTCAAATACTTGAATGTTCCGGGAATTCCAACAATTTTTGCTCACGATAAGTTTGGTTTCCTTGATTTAAGTTTGTTTACTGCAAACAAACGTGTAAAAATCTCTTCTTAAGATAATAATAATTTTTTTATAAAGAAATATAATCGCGGTTTACTTTCTGATAATACAGTAACTTAATAAAATTGTTACTTTTTAATTATTTATTATACATATCAACATTTTTGTTACTTTTTCTCACCATTATTTTAACCAGCATTGCATTTATTGGGAAGCGGTAAATCAGTAGGAGTCATACAACGCATAGCAAATAATAATAATAATTATTATTATTATTACTATTATGATTATTATTTCTACAGGTACATGACACAACTTATAATGAGTCACGATATCGTAATAACTCAATTGCATGGGTTAAAAACCCTACCCGTTCCTTGATCTGAGAAGCAATGAGGTTTGGATGCAACTAAGGGAACGGCTGCGCAGATTCCTTTGGATCCACATCCCTTAACTCTCCATCTTGTACAAAGTGCTTAAATTTGCCTTATATATTACACGTAATCTGACATACGAGAATATATTTTTGTAACTAAACAAAGTCTAAAATGATAGGTCATACCTCAGTGTGGTAGAAATTCAGGCAGCTGCCTCGAGTTGATCTCTAGCTCACCAAACAACACGATGTACAATGTCAAGCCAGCCACCAGAGAGAAGCTGGAATTAGATACCGATACTCAAATTCACATCGACATAGAGCACGTCCTCTAGTTATATGCGTGTAGAAGCCCTTGCTACAATTTATGTAAGGCCAACATGCATTGTTATTTGATGATAATGCCTTAAAAATGGCAGTGGGTTTAGCCTTTTGCTGACAAAGCACAAATGGCTGTTTGCTTGCAGCCAGTGCTAATCTCTCTCCCCCTTCCCTCTAATAAATATCATCTGAAATAATTGCAGTATGTTTTGTGTATTGAGTTAATAACTTATAAGAATGAAGGTGCATGCTAGTGTGATGGTGGAAGGACTTTGTGTACTTGTATATTAAGACTCGTGCTAGCATTTTCTTTAACTTTCAGTTTAAATTTATGTGAATTTTTATATATGGCTATTCTTTACATGTAAACGTATCTGAATCTGAGATATGGTAGATATGAGGATACATACTTGTAAGGCTTGTGATAGAAACATGTATATGTCATTAATTATTATTATTTTATAGTGTATTTTGAGTGGGGAAGAAGGAATGGACGTGTCCCTGTCAATACCCTGTATTGACAGGGACCGGACAGGTACGATTTTTGTGTTTTGCTATGTTTGTCTATTCGCTGATGTGCGGTGACAGAACCCTGCATCATCGTACGTCATCTTCCCACCAATCATTGTTGTCGTCTTGTTATGACGTTGCTAGAATTCTCTGCCCAGATGCTCAATTTTTTTGCTTCGAAGGGGAGAGAGGGGAGATAAGAGTGAGAGGCGTGTGTATGGACGCCTTCTTGCCGAACATGTAGAAAGGGTTCCTACTTCAGTTGAAGAGGTAGACTCCTAAACTGTATTTGTCTGTGTGGACAGATATATAGAAATTCTTTCACTCTGCTGTTAATTTTAAATGTTCTAAGGAAAACTAAATGAAACACGTGTGTTGTGTGTGTGTGTGTGCCTTACTCTACACTTGTCCGTGGGTAGTTCTACAGACTCTCACTTATTTTCTCCCATGTGCTTGGTTAGATAGAATCTCAGTAGAGTCTTGGATTTTACCGACGAGTTCCATCATAGTACAGGTATGACTCAAGGTATAAACCTGTACAAAAATTACTAAGGTTTCCACAGTACATAATAATTACTCTATACTGCCATGTGATGATCACACAGTTAAATAACATGGTAAGGTAACCAGCCTATACATGTATACGTGTTCAATACTTTTGCAGTTATTCTGGTAGACATCTGCTAAAATTGATTTCATATTATTTAGGAAAGAAGTGTTTTTGATTCAGTCCTTCTAAGGTATAGTTTCGTATCCCTAAATAGATTTCGATACATTATTA